>NW_006431048.1:3438714-3466557 GCF_000325575.1 Pteropus alecto
AGATCTACTAATTCAACCTCCTATCCAATACAGGAATCTCGTTCTGTCCAAAACGGGGCAATAGAGGGCCTGGTGTGTGTGTGTGGACAACTGCCAGGGCTAGGCAAGCCATGAACTGGTGATTATAGGCTGGCAGCAGGGATAAGACCAAATCCATCAGGATTAGAGGCAGGATTTAACCAAGATCCTGGTGGGACTCTCGATGAGACAGAGTAGGCCTACAAGTGCCACAGCTGCAGGAATGGGGATGCAGCTAAGCTGAATTCCTTCAGCCCCTGCAGGGTGGGCCAATGTCGCAGAGTTAGGACATTCCCCTCACTCATGCAGGAACCTTCTCTGGGCACATCTGACAGTAGAGATTTCTCAGAGAGGGGACAGGAAAGGATGGCGGGGGAAGTCAGTGTGATTAGCAGGCTCTGCTCTCTTAGGAAAGGTCTAGAGTACCTCAATAGGGCTATCTATCCTCCTCCATCATACAGCTTCTGTAGAGAATGGAAACAGAGGGGCTACTGTGGGGCCCTTAACAGATCACAGCCAGGGCATCCCAAAATGTAATCATCCAGAAAATCTTGCAAAAGGAAGCTCCCATCCTCACAAGTAGCCCATTCCACCATGTTTTGAGCCATGATATGCTTCTCCCTAATGGGGGTCACATATAACAAACTCTACTCCGTAAAACATGCCTACAAATATTTGAAGACAGTCATCATTTATCTTTTATCCTTCTGCAAACTAAACATACTTGGCCCTTTCAACTATTCCTACTTGGCATTTTTTCCAAACCCTTCCACATCTTCTGGGCATACACTGGTTTCACCATGTCCCCCTTGGTGTGATTCTGAGGACTGAAAAAAAGAACACAGGAGCACAGTGGTTAAATGCACAGGTTTGGATCCCAATCCCATTACTCACTGTGCTGTTTCCTAATGAGCACTTGATAATCTTAGTCATGAGAATTACATACATCAATTCATGGCAATCTCTTAGAACTGTGCCTGGGATCTGATAAGCATCTAATTAAGTTTTAGCTTTTTTTTTTTTTTTTTAGCACAATGTTTAGCATATAAGAAGTATGCAATACCTACACAAATCTTGCAACTGCATATTACAGTTTCATTACTCACCACATTCTTTACTGATAAAACAATAATACCACCTCTGAGCTTTGATGAGGTAAGGAACCAAGAAGTCTCCTGGTGAGTGGTTGGTGCACAACAAGGAGGCAATAAACATTAGTTTCCTTTAGCTTTGTATTGGTGCCACAGTTGAGAGCCATTCTTCATGGGTCTCCCATAGTTCTGCACATCTTGCAAGTAGAAGCACTGACTGCCTTTGTTCCAGATTATCTTTTCAAGAATATTTGTATCATAAACAACCTTAGAAGAGAGAAATATTATCTCCCTTTGGAGTAAAGCACAGGCATGTTTACTGTCCATTATAAAACATTTGAGTTCCCTAAGCTCAGGATTTCTCTTTATTGTGTGTGCAGATGCCATGTGGCTTTCTGCATCATCCTATGGGGACTGGAGCTCATAGAACCAATGAGAGAAAATGCTGATCCCCTGGTCACTGTTGTTGTGAATCAAAAAGTCCTTTGTCCCTAACCCATGAGTCTTACCTTCTGCCAGCATTCATGAAACTGTAGCAGGTTAACTCATTAGCTTGTAAGTAGGTAAAATCTCAGAACTTCCACAGTTATTAATAACAAACTAGAGAAGAGATGGTAGCAAAACACACACAGTCCTTCTCTTAAACGATCATCAATCTTCATCACATTCTATTCATATTTAGCTGATTTTTAAAAAAATTCTAAGTGAAGGATTTCTCCTTATTTATTTCCTTATTTATTCATGTTGATGTTCACCTTTTTGATTTTAATAGACGATCCCATTCATTTAAGGTCCTTCTAAAGCTTTTTTTTGGGGGGAAGACACCTTTTGAACTTGAAGGTCCCTCTTTCAAGTTCTCTTTTCTGAGATGCACAGACCATAGTCTTTCCTCCCATTCTACTCATTTCTGCCACCAGTCCAGGTAGACCCTCTGTCTCAATCTAGATTCTCACTCATAGTATCAGGCACTGGGTTTGTATTGTATAAAACTCATGACAAGCTTCTACCTTCATTTGATTTGTGGGTAAGAGAACTATAATTTCTATCATCATCCTAGGATGCTCTTCACTATCTCTCTTCACCCTTCACTGAGAGCATTGAGCAGGCCTCTCATACTAACCACTTCCAACCCCCAAAAAGATAGAGATACATGACTTGATGGATATGACATGGCTAAAGGTCGTCAGGACTCCAGCTGGTATAGTTAGAAACATCCGTGTCCTTCTGGGCAATCTGGCCTAGAACCACTAAAGCTGTAAACCAGAGCAAGCCAAGATCTGAGAAGGTAGCTGTGTGAATGGCGGCAGAGAGTACAAACACTGTCATGGATGTGCTCTAGACTCACCTCAGGCACTAAGAAAGAAAGAAACACAGTCAGGGATAATGTTATGAAATATGATTTCAACTCACCCAATACAATTTCAACGTATCCCAGGCAGCTTAGTGGTAAGCTGGTGGATATAAAAGCTGTCAGTGGTTCAAAATCTTCCTTAGACACCATGGGTTAGTGGGACATGATCTTTACCACTGTCCCCTGTCACTGCCACTACCGCCATCATTCATTTTCAGATCAAAGATTCATGTGTATGATAAACTCTAACTTGTAGATACCCACTGACTATTCAGCTAAACTACCAGTGATTCTCATAGTTTTCTTCCTTGGATACTTTCTTGCATTTTATAATTAATCCTCTCCACTATAAAACTGTATATCTAGATCTCAGCATCTGGTATTAAGTCATAACTTATGATTCTTTTCAAAAATAAATAAAAATAAATAAGCCAATAAATCTCTTCAACTACAATGCTTTTCTCTTATTCATCTTTTTAATTTGGGGGGGTTTATTTTTAGATTTTACTGTCTGAAAATTTCTTACAATATTTTTAAGCACGACAGGCTATCCCAAGACCTCAACATCTGGTCATAAGTTACTTGCAGAACTATGGCACAGTTTTCTTTCTTTTGAAAAATAATTAATCTGTGATGGCTTAATGGATATCAAATGAATAAAAACAGCTTTTATCTTAACATAGTTTTAGCAGTAAGCTTAGGCTTTATCAGGCCTCATGATCGGGGATCACGGAAAAGTTTAGTAATTGGGTTCCCAGAATAACTCCAGGTGATGAACACTTGGCTTGCAGGCTTATCACCAGCTTCAACTCTGTAGGACCAGGAATCACCCACATGCCACACTCAGTGTCTCCTTTGTGCTGTAAGGGCTCTCAATTTCTGATCCTGCCTCCTAAAGATGACTTTTTCCATCTCTTCAAAGTTCTCACGGTGCCCCAACCAGAGACTATTCCTTTGCTTTCCTATAATCGTATGGGTCCTCTGGTTTCACCAAATCTGTGTAAGAGACGGGGCAGAATCCAAACCCTATCTCAGACTCCCAACTGCCAAAAAACTCATCTCTCTCCCCATGCAGATTAACTCTCAGTGTGCCCAGCCCTTAGGAATTTTCATGGCTGTTCCACTACAGACAGTCCCCCCAGTCAGAGATGGCCAGACCTTCAAGCCTGAGTCCTCACCCCAACCCCAAAGAGACTATGACTGTCCTGAAGCACTGCCTATAGAATTCCTCCCCAGACATGGGTCCCATTTGGACTTTGCTTTTGGCCAAGACCTGAACTAGTGGTCCTGAGTTAGGTACCTACGAGGGAAGCCATGAGGGGCTCCACTATCTGTCTTCAGCCACATCAGGGGCCATATATACTTTGCAGAGATGGAAAGTAGAAAATCTAAATGTGACATCGATCAAAGACCATTCAAAGAGCTCATACTGACTCTTCGGTGGCTTCCTTCCTCAGGTTGGTGCTGTAAGAATACATTTAAGGGGTTAATAGTTCCCTAAATTGGGAACAAATAACAAAGAGAAACTTCTGTGCTTCCTTCCTGCTCCTCCCATCTGTCTTCTCCTCTGCCATCCAACTCTTTCTACTCAGAGTTAGGATTTCACTATCCTCTTTGCCTAGAGGAGGACTGGTCTTGCCCTTTCCTCATTAACTGTATCCCCATGGCCCCAGTGATGGACAACTCCAAACAGAGTCCCTACAAGAAAGTGTTCCCTAAGGCCTCAACCTCCATACAGCAGAGCTTTGCCAATAGGTGGTTAAAACACAGCTTTGAGTGGCTCCAAGTACAAGCAGAAGAATGCTGAAATAATCCATGGCTTCAGTAAGTTCTGGTCTAACAGGGAAAGACAAGGCCCAAGAGCACATAAGAGACCAGGAAATCATCAAGATGACACTATTTCCAGCTTGATAATGTATATAAATACTCTCAGCTTCACTGGCACAGTTAATCACCCCCTCCTTCTGGAAAGATGTTTTTCCCTTGGTTTCTGGGATACCGTACTCTCCTCTTTTTCTTCCTAACTGCCTTCCTGTTTCCATTCTTGTCAGTTCTCCACACAGCAGTCAGATCATGACACATCCCAATTCAACCCTCCAATGAATGCACATTATACATGGAATAAAATCCAAACTCCTTACTATGGCCTATAAGGCCCTACCTCACCCAGCCCTGCCTAGTGCTCCAAACTCGCTTTCTATCATGCTGTTCCTCACCTTCCACTTTAGTGCTCGCTGTTCCTCCAATCACACCATGTTTACTCCTGCTTCAGAGCCTTTGCAGTGGCCAGTTTTTCTGCCTTGAATAGAGTTCTTCCTCCAGATCTTCTCAAGACTCACTCCTTCACTTCATTCTGTTCTCTGCCCACATCTCACCTCCACAAAGAGGCCCGCCTTGACTACTTGATGAGCCTATATTAAATAATTCTCTACCTCAATCTTCCCAGCCCCAATCTTCCCAGTTCTATTTTTCTGCACATTAAAATCAATGCCAGGCATCACTGTCTTCCTCTCTCACTATAAGAAAATTACACGAGAGCAAGGGATTTGCCTCATGCATCACTCAAGGAATATATGGTGAATAAATGAATGTCACGTCTGATACATAATCAGATCAATGTTAGCCACATTGACATGGATTACATTCTTTTTTGGGGAAAGAGGACTGAATTTCTCATAGAAACGATAATGTTAGGGATGGTTACAATACTGATCAAGGCCCTGATTCCTAACTTTTAAACAAATACGGTAGTGTCCTCTTATCCATGGGGGATACATTCCAAGACCCCCAGCGGATGCTTGAAACCACTGATAGTACTAAACCCTATATATACAATGTTTTATCCCTGTCATGTAAAGGAAGCACTTTACAGCTTCTCCTTGGCATATCTGAATTGCCAGGATCACTAAACTTATACTTTGAGGTCATTATTACGTAAAATAAGGGTTACTTGAACAAAAGCACTGCAATACAGCAATTGTTGATCTGATAACTGAGATGGCTACTCATTGACTACCAGGTGGGGAAGCATATACAATGTGGACATGTTAGACAAAGGGATGATTCATATCCCCGGCAGGATGGAGCAGGACGGCATGAGATTTCATCATGCTATTCAGAATGGTGTGCAATTTAAAGCTTATAAATTGTTTATTTCTAGAATTTTCCATTTAATATTTTCAGACTGCAGTTGACCATGAGTAACTGAAACCACAGAAAGCAAAACCGTGGATAAGGGGGAACTACTGTATGACTAAACCTCAGACTTAATTACGAGTTACATATCATGCAACATAAAGCTTTCTAAAATATGTGCTTTCACTAGAAAAGAAGAATCACAATAAAGCCTAAGTATATATAATTTGATGTGATATAGTATCACCATTTATTGTTCAAAATTTTATCAAAAGCAGAATGAACATCATTAGGACATGGAATTCAAATAAGGGATTTTCCAGCAGCATATCTGAAGAAAGTGTGTGGATGGGACTAAAGATTACTTGCTTTGTTGAGAAGTCTATCAAGAAGTGTGTCTTGGAGGGGAAAAAAATGGTGTAGATGACAGAGGTTCTTTTCATCCCTCTGGCAATCAAATCAAAGTTGTGACGGAAACAAGGGGCAAGCAGAAAGGAAAAATCGCCTGGGATCTAGATGAACAAGCCATACAATTAGGGAAAAATCCAAGAAATCACCATGCAACGGCAGAAGGTAGGACCGGGCGAGGATGCGAGGCTGCCCCGTCTCCAGTGGCTGAGTGAGATGGAGGCTGTGGCAGCAGCAGACGCCTCTTAAAGGGGCTGCATCTGTTAGTGAATTTTCACAGTGACGGACTTGCTTACTTTGAGCACTAGGGCCAATTCAGCTGTGTGCAGGGGGCACCAGGAACTTACAGGGAGACATTATTGGAGTGAGGGCCGAGGTGAGACTTGCTCTGTACAGAAGTGCGGGTGGTATCTATTGTTTCCTGTTGAGCCCTCACCCCTCCCAGTGCGCAGACACAGCGCCACGATAGCCAAGATGTCATCAAACTGGATAACAGATGTTGCTCTGCCCAGAGGATTCCCCAAAACCCTGCCTCCCCCAACTCGCGGCCCCATCCAAGCCACATCCAGGTATATCTTCAGCAAGTCAGGTGCTCCTTGCTGAGCGTGCCTAGACTCACACTGGTGGCAGCTGGCCTCAGTTTCTGGTGTGGCCTTTTGAGGCAACTATAAGAATAGCATCTGTGGATTGTTTGCTGAATCTTAACAGGTGGCCCCGGAAGAGCAGAGGCTTAGGCTAAACCTGGCCTGCAGCTGAACCCCTCTCAGGACTGTGCCACTGGACACCTATTTCACAAATTCACACTAATGAGACCAGGAGACTTAGGAGCTTTGCTTAGTACATAGAAAAAGACACAGAAAAGCAGCCAAAATGGGAAGACAAAGAGCAGTAACCACATGAGAGAAAAGAACAGAGATCCAGATATTATGGAGTTTAGTAATCTAATAGATACAGAGTTCAAAACACTAGTTATAAAGATGCTCAATGAACTTTTGGTAAGTGTAGATTAATTCAGCAAGAACTTCAACAAAGAGATAAAAAAACATAAAAATGGAAATGGAAATTATAAAAGGGAACCAGTCTGAAATGAAGAACACATTATCTGAGATAAGAAGTATATTAAATGGAGTAAACAAAGGAATAAACAAACTGAATGAAGAAAAGGATCAAATGACCCATCTAGAGGATGGGAAAGCCAAGGACACTCAATCAGAATGGCAAGAAAAAAGATGCCAAGACTATAAAAATAATTTAAAGAGCATATGAGACACTATTAAAGGTCAAAATGTCCATCTGATCGGTGTACCTGAAGGAAAACAAGATGCTGAACAGCTGTTTGAAAAAATAATGATGGAAAACTTCTCTAACCTGGTGAAGGAAATAGACATAAAACCCCAGGACGCTCAGAGAATCCCAAAAGACAGGAACCCAAAGAGGACCACACCAAGACATATCATAATTAAAATGCCAAAGGTTAAATACAAAGAAAGAAAATTAAAAGCAAGGGAAAAAGAAATAATTACTTATAAGCGAACACCCATGAGACCAGCAGCTGATTGCTCAAAAGAAACTATGCAGGACAGAAGGGCTTGGCACAAAATATTTGACGTGATGAAGACCCAGGATCTACAACGAAGAATACTTTATTCAGCAAAGCTATCATTTAGAGTTGAAGGACAGATAAAGTTTCCCAGACAAAAATAAGCTAAAGGAATTTATTACCACCAAGCCAGTATTACAGGAAATGCTGGAGGAACTTCTTTAAGAAGAAAAAACATGTATCAAAAATAGGAATAAAGAATGGTAACGTCTACATTCCTATCAATAAGTACCTCAAATGGAAAAGAATTAAGTGCTCCAACCAAAAGATAGAGTGGATGAATGGACAGGAAAACAAGACCCGTGCTTGTTGCCTGTAAGAGACTCACTTCAGATTAAGAGACACACAGAGCCTAAAAGGAAGGCGATAGAAAAAGATATTGCTTTGATGGACCTAGAAGGTATTTAAGTCAGAGACAGATAAACACTATATGATTTCACTTATATGCAGAATCTAAGGAATAAAAAGAACAAACTAATCAAAAACAGACTCACAAATATAGTGGACAATTTGGTGACAGACAGAGGGGAGGAGGGTTGGGGGACTGGGAGAATGGGGTGAAGGGTTAAAGAAGTACAAATTAGTAGCTGATGGATGGTCACGGGGATGGGGAGTACAGCATAGGGAATGCAGTTAGCATTAATATGTTGGCAAGGTGGAGGGTTGGGGAGGGAGCAATTGGGGGGATCGTTTTATGAACTATATAGATGTCTAACCAATATACTGTATACTTGAAACTAAAATAAATACATTTTTAAAAAATCAATGAAAAAA
This sequence comes from Pteropus alecto, assembly GCF_000325575.1. Lineage (NCBI taxonomy): Eukaryota > Metazoa > Chordata > Mammalia > Chiroptera > Pteropodidae > Pteropus > Pteropus alecto. The sequence goes on from NW_006431048.1 coordinate 3,447,092, forward strand.
AGAAGTGTATCGTGCTAAAAGTTCATGCATCATCTGTGAGTAGCCCATCAGCTCAGACTTTAAGGGACTCTAGAGAAGGGCACTGAGTTTTAAACCACTTCTTCACTGACAGATGTGTTGCTATTGCTTTGCTCAAGAGGCCCTGTTTACTCATCAAGAAGGGAAAAGAGTACTGGATGATTTCTGCAGTCCCATCTGCTCTAGGTTTACAACGGAAATTTGACTGTCTTCTTTTCCTCATTGCAAATTTCTGTCATAAGCATAAAGTTGGTAACCACACAGAAAGAGCTTCTTGCATTGCCTACTCCTCAGCACCAGAGGTTCTGCCTTCATCCTGATTTTAGCCAAGGCAAACCTGCCTTTAAATCAAAGAGACCTGCATTAATGTTTCCATCCTTAGTTCTGCCTCTGGTGCTTCAAAATGTCAAAGTGCCTTAAGGTTTTGCCTTTCAAGGGAACCGTGTTCATATATATATAGTGTTCGCTTTGATCTAGCCCAACTTGAATCCCAAAATAGTGCCTCCCATCCCAGCCACAGGTTTTACATTTTTTTCAGACAGTAATAGAACACTGCTTTTTCCCTTTATCAGCCACTTTAGAGTTCAACCTCATAGTCTCTTTTAAAAAATTCCTTTAAAGTTACAGGATTGATTTTCTTAACGAATAGCAGAACCTACATATTTAGTTTTGTCTTTCAAAGTAGTCTAAAAGCTATTTTCTCACTGAAGTGAAAAGATTGGGGCCATAGTTCAAAGAAGCTTTAGAACCATGGAGGAAATAATCAGTGTTATAAAATCACAGGCCATGCTTCCTTTCACTAATTCCTCTTTCCCCTCCTCTTCCTCATTTTCTTTGTTTAACTGGAACTGGCTGTGACCCTGTCAGTCTCCTTTGCCATGAGAGTGAACAGATTACCTCCAAGATGACACTGGCCGAGGACCCCTGAAGTGCTGTTAATTGTAAAACCCTAGGAAGACGGCCGAGGGTGGCAGAGGATAACCATCTTCCTCACTAGCTAAAGCTGCGGAAAGTAATGGACCCCTGCCCCTAAATTACACATATGAAATCCCAAAAGATCACTCACAGTTTTGAAATATTATTGAAAATATTATTGTATAGCTGCCCACAGAAGGTATCATCTCTGTTAAACAGACTCACTCAACGTTGCTTTCAATGAACAGAGTGAAGATGACCACGTTTGTGAAGAAGGGACCATGGGAGCTCTTGGTCAAGACCTGTAATCACTTGGTTCCACAATTAGCACAGAATTCCACCTGTGCACCAACCCCGACAATGTTTGCTTATTAAGGAACCACAAAGTCAAAGGGGAAATAAAAACAAAATAGAATTCTTCAGAGCAGCCTCCTAGAACAGCAGGAGGACGTTTTTGGCCACTTTGGAGGGATAGGGTACCAAAGTTTGACAGCATGAACAGTTTCTAGCACAGGCCAGGGCATCCAGTAGGCACTTAATCACCCTGGTTTCCTGTCTAGCTCCAATGACAGTTCCCGCCAACACCAGTTCTAGAATTCTGACCAGCTAAACCAAAGTCAACAGATAATGCTAAAGCATGCTGACTTCAACCCCACCTGCCTGGGCACCTGGCCAGGTATCATCTCACCTTGGGGGCACCAGTCTCTCCCGGAGCCCAGGAAGACACACAGCTCCCTTCCCTGCAGCCTCCTCAGGGCAGACTGAGGAGGAATGGTCGACAGCATAGTTTAAACTGCTCATTCACCGTCTCCTCCTCTGTTTGTTGTGGCAACTGGGCTGGGAGGACAAGGAAAGAAGTCTGCCTCCCTGTGGGCCCGGGGAGCCCTCAGCCAGGTAGCTACTGAAGTTGTTCTGAACTGCAGCAGAGGCAGCCAATTTGGGAACCACCTGGCTGGTGCCTGGTGGGAAGGAGGAAAGGAAAGCCAAGTCAGGGACAGACATGCAAAAGCGGGTGGGAGCAGCTGGGAGGAGCACATCACTCAGAGAGGCTGCGTGAAAACATGGAAATGTCCTAGAGCCAAGAGTTGCTTTTATTGCCGTGTTTAAGGGGTTATAGGTTTAGAGTTTAGGACAATAATTACAAGGAGAAAAAGAATGAGGTGTTTCTTCTTTCACAGAAGACAGATATGGGAGAATCAAGAAAGGTGGAGCTGAGAGGCCCTGACACGGGTGAGAGAGGAAGGTTGTAGAGCAGGTAGGTGGCTATTGGGGCCCCTGGAGAGAGCTGGCTCCTGGGCAATCAGGGGCCCTGCTTTAGTGACAGAGCCATGGGAAGGAGGAGCTGACAGGAAGAAAATGCCCACACTTGGGATAGAACTGTCCTCAGAAGTGAGTGACCAACACCTCCCCGCCCCACTGCCCTAGAGCCCAGCCCACATCCCCTGCCCCCCAGAACCCCTCTCAGGCAGCCCACAGGGCCCACTCCTCAGCCTGGCCCCGGCTCCTGCAGTTCACCCCTTCTCCCTTCAGAAACTTGTTTCCCTCCAGCAGCAGATTTCACATACTTCTTCAGCAGGGAACAAATGCTTATGGTAAATAGTAAACCCATTCTCTCAAAGGTACAAATGACCTGTCTCTGAGCTCTCTATGTGCTACGCTTCCAGGAGAACTATTAATTTGTAAACTAAAGGTTAGTTTACAAATTAATACAAAGGAAATCAACTCGTATGATGGAATTTCAGCAGAAAGACATTCAGAACAAAAGGTCCTTATACATCTCTTAAATCAAACAGGAGACTTGAGGGTGGAGCCCCTCGGTCTAGGGTGATGGTTCCCCCACACCTTGATGCATACTTTGACGAGGAAATGGGAGTGACTGGGCCCTCAGAGGCGGGGTGGGATGGGGTGGAATCCCCACCCTAGTACAGTCCACAGCTAGATGTTCTTTTCCACCTGGAGCTTCAGCAGAAAGCTGATCCCAAAATGCCAGATCGTCTGCTCCCAGCTGTTTCTGGGAATCTGGCCACACAACCAATGGGAGCTAAAGCAAGATGGAATTTCTATAAGTAACAGTTCCTGTGTCTTTTGTGGGCTAAGTCAGTCAGTCCCAACAGAACTTCTCCTGACCTACCAAGCTCGGCCCATCTGCTGCCACCCTCTTCAAGGATTCTTTACCCTTGGTGAGGGCTCAGGCATACCTTTGGCTCTGAGTTCCTTCATCTTGACTCTACCTCCAGCTTAAGCACACCTGGCACCTCATCCTTACCAGTTACCCTTCCACTTGCTGCCAGCAAGAGGAGCCTCCTTGCCTGCTGTTCCTCTTGTGCTTTAGGCCCACAACCTGTCCTGTGCCCACACAAGGCCCTGACCACTCCATTATGTTTGTTCTTTTGCCTGGCTGATTAGGCCACTCCTGCCTATAATCCTTTCATAACTCAACCTGTACCAAGGACTTCTACTATGAAGACTTGAAGTTACTCACAAGGAAATGTAAAAGTAAGCTGTTGATTATTTAATAATTTAAACTGTATAAAAACTGATCACACACTTGCAAAATGTAAGCTAACTTTGCACCCCTTAACTTTGCAACCCTATCGAGCATCACATCTATCCCAAAGTTCCCTAACATTCATGGCAAAAAAACAAACAGGGTGGGTCACATAATTCTCCTTGCCAGTCAAGGATGTAAAACCACTTCATCAGAAATAGAACCCTCCAGTGCTAATTCCTACAGAGAGGACTGAACATCACGATGGACAATTCCGCCCATAGGGTTTTCACAAAGAAATGTTCACAATTCGGTCGTCTTTCAATGTCAACATTTAATAAAAGCAAGGAAAATATTAAAAACATGACTCAGGATTTTTGCAGGGAGCTAAAGCAATGTGGCTTGGGCAGGAGTCTGGCTGCTAAACACAAGACACAGTGGTCCTCAGTGGAAAGCTGTGCTGCCCTCACCACTCACTCTGTGGAGAAGACGGGGGACAGAAAGGTGGGAGGAGGGGCAGTACTGGAAGGTGCAGTGAGATTACTGATTATCATAATGAATGAGGACAGAAGAAGTGGGCAAAGATGCTTAATATCCTACATTAAACAGAATGTTCACTATAAAAAACTGTCTCGTTTAAAATGCTAATAGTGCCCCTGTTGAGAAACACTGGAAGAGGAATCAGTAATTAGCATGACTCTTCTAATGCCTGATCTTAAATACCAATTAAGTCTTCACAGAGAGTTGACAGCAGTGATCACAAGAATGTCTGCTCTGGGAAATACAGATGAAGGGGGAATGCCAGGCTTCTAATGTGTAAGTCATGTTGGTAGTGACATGTATATTATCTTATGAAGAGGTTGGGGCCTGACGGGTACTCTTGGCTAGACCGAGAGCTGGACAATGGTGAGCTGTAAGTATATCCCTGGAAAGAACTGACCTCTCCTATTTCTTATTTCTTCATATATGTAAATGAGGACACAGCTGGGATACCAAAACTGCATATCAACATATCACAGGAGAAACTATTTTAGTCTAAAGCAGTGGTTCCCAACTAGCAGCACCTGAGAACTTGTTAGACCTTCTCCAGACTCTGAGAAGTAGGGAGATGTTGCTGGCAAATGATCAGAGGTGGAGAGCTTCAAGAGGGAAGACCTAAGTAAGGAGAAATGAGAAAGAAGAATAAATTATCAGAGGCCAATCTAAGTCTCAAGTTTGATTAATCATCCTAGAAAGCGTTTGTTTTAAATTTAATTTGTATTTCTCTTTGAATAGCCAACACATATACATGGTTCAAAATTCAAATGATACAAAGGGGTATGCAGTAAAAGGTCTTTCATCTGCCCTTGTTCCTAGGTACCCAGCTCCAACTTCCCTTCCTCAGAGTCAGCTATGTTACCAGTGTCTTCTAGGGATATGTTATAAACACGTTTTTATCCCCACTTTAACTTAAATACAAATGATAACATATTATATAAACTGTTCCATATCTTGCTTTTTCACTTTATGTATTTCAAGGATTTTTCCACTTCGGAAACATCAAGAATCCCCTAGAGGACGTCTGGGAACATTCAACACCTCAGAGTTATGCACATCTTCCCTGCAAGGAAGGAGCATCTGCTTGGCCATTATATGATTCTTGTGGATTTCTTAGTGACCACCCCCACCCCAGTAGGGAAATGGTCCTAAAATTCTTGGTTTGGATAACTCTCCACAGGCCTGACATGAATGTTGTCTTATCACAGAAAGAAACTCTCAAGTCATTAAAATCCAACACTAACATTACCAGATAACACCAGCACCCAGTGGGTCAGGTATCTTAAGCAAGATACACAGCAGAGGGGAGCTTGAACACTGGAGAGAATTCAAACAAACGAGGACTTTGAAAGTTTTTATCTTTAAGACTGAGGATGCTAAATTGCATTCGATTTATAAAAGTTAACAAAATATATGAAAAGATAAAGACAGGAACTAGCTAGGAACATTTAATACAAGTCAGTTTTCAACACTCACATATATAACACAGAATACAAGAATATATATAATGTTATCCTCTACCAGTTTGTTATAGTAGCATTTCCTTCAGAATTACTTTTTGTTGTGTCCTTCAGCACTATCAGTAAGATGTCTTGTCCTTCTTTGATTCCTGCCAGGTTTTCATCAATGTAGCCTTTGAACCTAAAGTGTGAAGGTTTCTTTTTAATAACAGCTTTATTGAGATATAATTCACATACCATATAATTCGCCCATTTAACATGTACAATTTTTTTAGTATAGCCACAGAGTTGTGCAGACATCACCTCAGTGCATTTTAGAACATTTTCATTATCCCAAAAGAAATCCTGTGCCCATTCACAGTTACTGCCCATAATTCCCAAGTCTTCCAGCTCTAGGCAACCACCAATCTACTTTCTGTTTCTGTGAGTGAAGGATACTTCAATAGACTAGTCAGCAGACTCAACACAACTGAAGAAACAATATCAGTGATCTTAAAGACAAGTCAACAAAATTGGTCCAAACCAAAACACAAAGAAAAATTGTGGGGAGTGAGAAGAATAAAGCATCTAAGAGCTATGGAAACTATCAAATGGTCTAGCATATGTGTAATTGGAATCCTAGAAAGAGAAGAAACAGAGATTAAGGAAGAAGAAATAATATCCAAGAGTTTTCTAAAACTTATGAAATACATCAAATCATGGGTCTAAGAAGTCCAGAGAATTCCAAAAAGAACAAAACAAGCAAACACACCTAGACATATCATATTCAAACTGCTGAAAATCTTAAAGGCAGTCAGAGACAGAGAGAAACATGTTACAGAGGAAGAAAGATCAGTACAAGCACATTTCTCATTTGAAATGATGCAAACCAGAAAACAACAAAACAATATCTTGAAAATGTCTTTAAAAAAAACATCAACCCAGAATTCCACACTCATGAAAATATCTCTTGAAAACAAAAGAGAAATAAGAACTTTTTAAAATAAATGAAACCTGTGCGAATTCAATACCAGTAGACTTGGACTATAAGAACTGTTCAAATTAGTTATTCAGGAAAAAGGAATATACCAGACAGAACTTGGATATAAATAAACTAAAATCTCTAAAATGGTTAAAATGAAGTAAATATAAAAGACATTAAAATTTTTTCTTAATTGCTCTAAAAGATAATTGACTGTTTAAAGTAAAAATAGTAGCAATGTATTGTGGGTTTGTAGGATATATATAAATAAATATATGACGACAACAACAGTATAAAAATTGGGAGGGAAGAAATTAGCGTATAATGTTCTAAGGTTTTTATGCTATACGTGAAATGTCACATTATTATTTGAAGGTAGACTGCTTAAAGATGCATGTTGTAAGCCCTAGAACAAACACTATAATTTTTAAAAACATATATAAATAATAAACCACATAATAATAAAATAATAAAGACTCTCGATATAGAGGCAGGCAGAAAAAGAAGATAAAAAGAACAAAAAAGAGATGAAAAAAAATCTAGATGGCAGATTTTATTCTGACCATATTGATAATTACATTAAATGTAAATGGTCAAACATACCAGTTAAAGATTGTCAAGAATGGATAAAAAGCAAGACCTAATTATATGTTGTCTACAAAAATTCCACTTTAAATATAAAAACAAAGATAGATTAAAAATTGTAGGATAAAAAAGATATAAATGCAAGCACTAATAAAAAGAAAAATTAAATGGCTATATTAACAGCAGACAAAGTAAATTTCAGAATTAGGTATCATATTAACAGAGATAAAGAATGTAATTTCATAATGATGAAAAGGTCACTAAGTATAACACTCTTAAATGTGTATGTACCTAACAACAAAGTCCCAAAATACATTATTCAAAAACTCTTAGAACTGAAAGGATAACTAGGTAAATTCACTCCCCTTATGTTAATCGATAAAACAAGAATACAGAAAATAAGTAAGGGTATAGAAGAGCTGAACATCACTATCAACCAACTCAACTGAATTGACACTACACCAAACAAGACAGAATACACATTCTTTTCAAGTGCAAATAAAACATTCGCCAAGATAAACCATATTCTGGGCTGCCAAACACATTTGAATCAATTAAAAAATAAAATCATATAGAGATGTTCTAGGACCATAATAAAATTAAAATAGAAGTTCATAACAGGAAGATATCTGAAAAATTCCTCAAATATTTAGAGGCTAAACAGTACACTTTTAAATAACTCATTCATCAAAGAGGAAGTCACAAGAATATTAAAATACATTTCAAATTGAATGATATGAAAACATTATGTGTTAAATTTGGGGAGATGCAGCTAAAGCAGCTAAAGGTTAGGAGGAAATTTATAGCATTAAATGCTAATATTAGAAAAAGAAGAAAAGCCTCAAATGAATGGTTTAACCTTATACTTTAGAAAATTACAAAAAGAACAAATTAAATCTAAATCAATCAGAAGGAAATAACAAAGATAAAAGCAGAAATCAATGAAATTTAAAGAGGAAAAAACAAAGTTTGTTCTTTGAAGAGATCAATAAAATTGATGAGCCTATTCCCAGGCTGATCAGGGGGGAAAAAAAGATGCAAATTAAAATTGTCAGGAATGAAAGAGGAGATATTACTAATGTCCCACCGACATTAAAAAGATAAGTAAATATTATTAATGATTCTAGGCCCATAATTTTTTTTCAATTACAGCTGACATTCAATATTATTTTATATTAGTTTCAGGTGTACAGCATAATGGTTAGACATAATTTAGGAAGTGATTCTCCTGATAAGTCTAGTACTCACCTGGCACTATATAGTTATAATATTATTGACTGTATTTCCTATGCTGTCCTTTATATTCTGTGACTATTTTGTAACTACCAATTTGTACTTCTTATCCCTTCACTTTTTTCACCCAGCCCCCCAACTCTCTGCCAGCTAGTAACCATTAGTTTGTTCCATCTATGAGTCTGTTTCCGTTATGTTTGTTCATTTATTTTGTTCTTTAGATTCCATATATAAGTGAGATCATATGGTCTTTGTCTTTCTCTGACTTATTCACTTAGCACAATACCCTCTAGGTCCATACATGTTATCACAGATGGTTAAGATTTCATTCTCTTTTATGGTCAAATAATATTCCATTGTATAAATGTACCACCTCGTCTTTATCCAATCATCTGTTGATGGACACTTAGGGTGCTTCCATATCTTGGCTATTGTAAAGAATGCTGCAATGAACATAGGGGTACATATATTTTTTTCAAATTAGTGTTTTGGATTTCTTTGGATAAATACCCAGAAGTGGAATTCCTGGGTTATAAGGTACTTCTATTTGTCTTTCTTTGAGGGACCTCCAAACTGTTTTCCATAGTGGCTGCACCAATCTGTAATCCCATCAACAGTGCATGAGGGTTCCCTTTACACCACATTCTCGCCAACACTTGTTTGTTGATTTATTGATAATGGCCATTCTGACAGGTATGAGGTGATATCTCCTTGTGGTTTTAATTTGCATTTCTCTGATGATTAGTGACACGGAACATCTTTTCATGTCTATTGGCCATCCATAGGCCTCCTTGGAGAAATATCTATTCATGTCTTCTGTTCATTTTTTAATCAGATTTGTGTGTGTGTGTGTGTGTGTGTAGTTGTATGAATTCTTTATTTAGATATTAACCTCTTATCGGATATATCATTGGTGAATATCTTCTCCCATTCGCTAGGTTGACTTTTCATTTTGTTGGTTTCCTTTGCTTGCAAAAACATATTATTTTTATTTTTTCTTGATTAATTTTTGTTTAATTACAGAATAAGATTTGATTTATTTTTACTTATATCATTGGAGCATTTAGTTTGTTAAAAAATTGTGCTGGCAGTAAGCATAAGATATTTCTAACTATGGGCGGTAAACATATATATACACATATGTGTGTGTGTGTGTGTGTGTGTGTGTGTGTGTGTATGACTCATTGTTAAGTTGTACACTTGAAACTTATTGGATTTTGATAATCAATGTCACCATAATAAATTTTAAAAAGAGTGATAGAAATAAAAACATTTTAGTTTGATGTCATCCCATTTGTTTGTTTGCTTGCTTGTTTCTCTTGCCCAAGAAGATACATCAGAAAAAAATATTATTAACAGCAATGTCAGAGAGTTTACTGCTTATGTTTTCTTCTGGGAGTTTTATAGTTTGGGGTCTTACATTTAAGTCTTTAGTTCATTTTGAGTGTATATTTGACTATGATATATAAGAAAGTGGTCTGGTTTAATCTTTTTTTGCATATATGTTTTCCCAACACCACTTTTTAAAGACATTGTCCTTACCCAATTCTATATTCTTGCTTCCTCTATCATAGATTAACTGACTATATAGGTATGCATTTATTTCTGGGCTCTCTATTTTTTTCCACTGGTCTATGTGTCTGTTTTTATGCTGGTACCATATCATTTTGATTACTATAGCTTCGTAGTATATTTGATATCAGGTAGCATAATATTTCCAACTTTGCTCTTCTTTCTCAAGATTTGCTGTGGCTATTTTGGGATCTTTTATGGTTCTACATAAATTTTAGAATAATTTGTTCTAGTTCTGTAAAAAATGTCATCTGTATTTTGATAGGGATTGTACTGAATCTATAGATTGCTTTGAGTAGTATGAACATTTTAATGACGTTAATTCTTCCTATCCATGAGCATGGTATGTTTCCATTTATTTGTATCTTCTTCGATTTCTTTCTTCAATGTTTTATAATTTTCCAAGTACAGGTCTTTAACTTCCTTGGTTAATTTTATTCCTAGTTATTTTTTTTTTTATGAAATTGTAAATGGGATTGTTTTCTTAATTTTTTTCTTATAGTTAGTTATTGTATAAAAATGCAACCAATTTCTGACTACTAATTTTATATCCTGCTACTTTACTGAATTTATTTATCAGTTCTAATAGTTTTTCATAGAATTTTTAGTGTTCTCTCTATATAGTATCATGTCATCTGAAAATAATGACAGTTTTACTTCTTCCTTTCCTATTTGGATACCTTTTATTTCTTTTTCTCGTCTGATTGCTGTAGCTAGGACTTCCAATACTATGCTGAATAAAAGTGGTGAAAGTGAAAATTCTTGTCTTATTTCTGATCTCAATGAATACACTACTAGCTATGGGTTTGTCATATATGGCCTTTATTATGATGAGGTATGTTCCCTCTATTCCCATTTTGCTGAGAGTATTTTTTTAATCATAAATAGATGCTGGATTTTGTCAAATGCTTTTCCTGTACTTACTATGATTTTTAGCCTTCATTTTGCTTATGTGGCATTATCACACTAATTGATTTGTGGATATTGAACCAATCTTGCATCTCAAGAATAAATCCAACTTGATCATGGTGTCTGATCTTTTTAATGTATTGCTAAATTTGGCTTGCTAATATTTTGTTGAAGATTTTTGCATCTATGTTCATCAAGGGATATTGGCCTATAGTTTTCTTTTTTTTGTAATATATTTGTCTGGTTTTGGAATCAGAATACCGCTGGTCTCATAAATGAGCTTCAGAGCCTTCTTTCTTCTTGAATTTTTGGAATAGTTCAAAATGAATAGGTGTTAATTCTTTGAAAGTTCGGTAAAATTCACCTGTGAAGTTATCCGGTCCAGCACTTTTGTTTGTTGGGAGTTTTTTGATTACTTATTCCTTTTTGTTAGTAGTAATTGGTCTGTTCAGGTTTTCTGTTTCTTCTTGATTCAGCTTTGGAAGATTGTATGTTTCTGGGAATTTATCCACTTCTTCCAGATTATCCAATTTGTTGGCATATTACAGTTCGTAGTGTTTTCTTATAATCTTTTGTATTTCTTTGGTGTCAGTTGTCATTTCTCCTCTTTCATTTCTGATTTTATTTGGGTCTTCTTTTTTCTTGATGAGTCTTGATGAGATTAAACGTTTATCAATTTTATCTTTTCAAAGAACCAGCTCTTGGTTTCACTAATCTTTTGTATTTTTTTTTTTTTAGACTCTATTTTGTTTATTTCCACTTGGATCTTTATTATTTCCTTCCTTCTACCCACTTTGGGCTTTGATTGCTGTTCTTTTTCTAGTTCCTTTAGGTGTAAGGTTAGATTGTTTGAGATTTTTCTTGTTTCTTGAGGTAGGCCTGTATCGCTATGAATTTCGTTCTTTGGATTACTTTCTCTGCGCCCCATAGATTTGGGGTAATTGTGTTTTCATTTTCATTTGTCTCAAGTTGTCTTTTGATTTCTCCCTTGATCTCATTTTTAACCCATTCATTGTTTAGTAGCATATTATTTAGCCTCCATGTGTTTGTGTCTTTTCCAGTTTTTTTTTTTCTTTGTAATTGATTTCTAGTTTCATACAATTGTGGCTGAAGAAGACTCTTGATATGATTTCAGTCTTCTGAGATTTATTGAGACTTGTTTTGTGGCCTAACATGTGGCCTATCTTGGAAAATGTTCCATGTGCACTTGAAAGGAATGTATATTCTGCTGCCTTTGGTTGAAATGCTTTAAAAATATCAGTTAAATCCCTCTGGTCTAGTATGTCATTTAAGGCTGCTATTTCCTTGTTGATTTCTGTCTGGAAGTTCTGTCTGTTGGTGTCAATGGGGTGTTAAAGCCCCTACTATGACTGTATTACTGGCAATCTCTCCCTTTATGTCCATCAAAATTTGCTTTACATATTTAGGTGCTCCTGTTTGGTACATAAATGTTTACAAAAGTTATATCCTCTTGTTGAATTGATCCCTTTATCATTATGGAATGTCTTTCTTTGTCTATTATAGCCTCTGTTTTAAAGTCTATTTTGTCTGATACAAGTTTTTCTACTCTAGCTTTTTTGTTGTTTTCATTTGTATGAAATATCATTTTCTATCATTTTACTTTTAGTCTGTGTATGTCTTTCAATCTGAAGTGGGTCTCTTGTAGGTAGCATATATATGGGTCTTGTTTTTTTATCCATTCAGCTATGTATGTCTTTTGATTGGAACATTTAATCCATTTACATTTAAAGTGATTATTGATAGGTACATAATTATTGCCATTTTATTATTCATATTTATGTTCTTCCTCCTCCTCCTTCTTCTTAAAGTCCCTTTAACATTTCTTGTGATACTGGTTTAGTATCCTTTATCTATATCTTGTCTGGGAAGCTCTTTATCTGATTCTAAATGATAGCCTTTCTGAGTAGAGTAGTCTTGGTTATAGGTCTTTGCTTTTCATCACTTTAAATATTTCATGTCTGTCCCTTCTGGCTGCAAAGTTTCTGTTGAGAAATCAGCTGACAGTCTTATTGGACCTCCCTTGTAGGTAACTAACTGCTTTTCATTTGCTGCTTTTAAGATTCTGTTTGTTTTTAACCTTTGACATTTTAATTATGTTGTGCCTAGGTGTGGGCCTCTTCGGGTTCATCTTTTTGAGACTCTGCACTTCCTGGACTTGTATGTCTATTTCTGTCACTAGATTAGGGAAATTTTCAGTCATTATTTCTTCAACTAGGTTCTCAATCCCTTGCTCTCTCTTCTACTTCTGGTACTCCTATGAGGCAAAAGTCACGCTTGATATTGCCCCAGAGGTCCCTTAAACTATCCTTTTTTAAAAAATTCTTTTTCCTTTTTGCTATTCTTATTGGGTGTTTTTTAATACCTTGTCTTCTAAATCACTGATTTGATCCTCTGCTTCACCTGTACAGATGAAATCCCCACTGATTTTCACAGCTGGATGTTGTTGGGGCTCTACTTTTCAGCACTGGTGCTCCAGGCTAGGGTAAGCCTGGTGAGGGGCTGGGACCCTCGCTCTTTAGGGGGGATCGCTGCAGCTGAAATATCCTTCTTAATTCTCAAGTACCATACATGAGTTTGGAGCCAACTCATTTCGTGTCCCTGCCCCTCCTACCAGTCTCCACCTGGCTGCTTCTTTATATCCTTAGTTATAGGACTTTCGCTCAGCTAGTCTTCAGATAGTTCTCCAGGTTGATTATTCTATAATTTAGTTGTGATTTTAATGTGGTCATGGGAGGAGGGAAGCATAGTGTTTACTTGCTTCGCCATCTTGATTGGAACTCTTTTATTCTCATAAATCTGACAACTTAGATGAACTAGATAAATTCCTTAAAAGGCACAAACTACCAAAACTAAATCAAAAAGAAATAGATAACCTGAATTAATAAAATTTTACTGGATATGATAATTAAAGGCTTTGCCATTACAAGAAAACCACAGACCAATATTTCTCATGATCATAAACACAAAAATCCTTAACAAAATATTAGTAAATCAAATATATATATAAAATACATCATTACCATGTGGGGTTTATACTTGAAATTTAGGGCTGGTTCAACATTTAAAATTCAGTGTAATTCATCATATCGACTGACTAAAAAAGAAAAACTATATAATCATTTTGTTAGATGCAGTAACAAAAAAAGCATTTGACAAAATTCAATTTTCATTTATGGTTCTGAGCAACTGCTTTAGTCAGAACACAAAGCACTAGAATACCTTGCCAAAAAAAAAAAAAAAAGGTAAAAGCTTCCTGAGGAATCCAGAAGTCCTCTCATGAGAAATGTCTCAGGTGATGTTAGAAGATGGAGTATGAGGGGACAGGTAGATGACAGAGTCTTCAAACATATAATGGAATTACATTCATGATATACTTGTTCCAGAGAGAGCTGGTTACGTTTAGGCAGATTTCTATTCAATAAAAGAAGAGTCTCGTTATTATCAGACCTCTAGGCAAAAGCAGCTGTTTCCCATTTGAGGTGGTAAGTTTCTTAAAACCACAAGTGTCCAAAATGTCCTAGACAGCTATTTGTTAGTGATGCTGTAAAGAACATGAACTCAATGACACTGAAAGTTCTTTCTAGTGGTAAGAAAGAATAGAAAAAGAAAATCCAGTTGGCTTAACTAATGTTTATTAAGAGCCAAATAAGGGAGTATGAGACTCATAGATTTTAAAAATCATATTGCCTATTTTTATATAGCTTATACTGGTAATTTAGTAGAAATATGTATTGCTATAGTACAAACATTTCTTTCTGTATATTTCTCTCTCCCTGCTACCATACTAAAGAGGCAGGTAAGTGATAGATTAGTCCTTGCCCTATTAATATCTTCAACCATTCCCTTTCTGTCAGTTTCTTTTTCTCTGCCTCCAGACACTCCCTCTTGAAAAAGACCCACAATTAGACATACTGCTCTTTCCAACTACCACCCTATATCTAGCCTTCCTTTCCACTCTAATGTTTTCAATGAGTCATCAACACCTCTTGCCAATTTCCTTTCCACACCCTCTCTCTTTAACTCCCTGCAATTAGTTCCTTTAAGTATCACATGCATGGTCAAAATGCTGGAGGTTGGGGGGTGGTGTTAAGAATGTCATCAGGAGGACACAGCATTTATACTCAAAGAGCTAATCAGACAAAAATCAACTTAAATTATCTAAATATGCACTAGGCGGAGACTGTAGGAAGGGGTTGGAAAGGAGAACTGACATTGATTAGTTATCTTTTGGTACACTGTTGTGGTAGATTGTCTTCCATGATGGCTATCAACAATTCTTCCATTCCTGTACATTCATATCACTCCAACTCCAAATAATTCCAATTGCATAGGAAATCACAATAAATATAAATGAACCAAATTATATATATATGTATATGTGTGTGTGTATATACATATATACATATATATATATACATATACACACATATATACATATACACGTGATATTTGAGAGAGAGCCACAGACAGGGAGACACACATACACACACACACACACTGATTCAGATTTGTTTGGTGGCCCAGAATATGGTCTATCCTGGTGAATGTTTCATGCACACTTGAAAACAATTCTGAGTATTCTGCCTTGTTGGGTGTAGTGTTAAGTTAGTCAAGCTGGTTGAGAGTTGTGTTCAACTCTTCTATATCTTTACTTATTTTCTGTATACCTGTTTTATCAATTATTGAGAGAAGTGTTGAAATATATACATATGACACTTATATGCTTTTCACAAGATGAACCTAAAGCACACAAAGAGGTCGAAAGAAACAAATGGGAAAATATGAAAAATATGTCAGGCAAAAACTAACCATTGGAGAATTGGAGCAGCAAAAATAATATCAGACAAAACAGATTTTAATATAATTAATCAGGAAAGACAATCACTACAAAATGCTAACAGAAATGAGATAAAGGCATAGAGAATATACTCAGCATTAGTTTTAGGAACAAGTGTCCAGTAACAGCAATCCAAATACAACAGCTCAGAATCAGGCTAATTCTGCTCAATTTAATTCAATCCCACAATAATTTGTGTGAAAGCACCCAAGTTTATCATGGGCAACAAAACTTGATCTAATAGACACATACAGGGCCTTATATCAGATAATTACAAAATATGAATTTGTTTTTCAAGCACACAGGAAATATTTTCAGAATTTAACCTGCAAGAGACCATAATGCAAGTCTCGAAAAATTCCAAAGAATCATATAGTCGACATTAATAAAAAAGATCAATTTGTCTTTTGTTTTCCTCTGTCAATACCTCATTCCTCTGAAACTCCCCTATTCATTTTTGTGCTCATCTCCTTAGACATTATATATGGAGGTTGTGTCTATTCATTAATTTAATACATTTTTATTAAACACTTAAATACCAATCACTGTTCTAAGCACAGGGGATACATCAATGAACAAAGCAGACAAACATCCTTCCTTTTAAGAGCTGACATTCTAGTGTCACCTCTATCACTAGACCACTAGTGCCTTAAGACAGGACGTAGCCTAACACAGATTTGGCTGGCTCCCAATATGCTGCTGGGCCAGACACCATGTTGGTTCTGGCAGCGTAAAACCTACAAACTCTGATACTGAAGACAGAGGGCTCAGTGGTGTTTAGAGCATGGTCTTGGGGTACTGTGGTGGGAGAAGAACATGGCTCATCAGGGAAGGATCTGAGACCAGGATGAGTGACAGAACTCAGACACTCCTCACCATCCCTCCATTGGTGATCCAACAGGTCAACTTTCAGTGTCAAAGCAAGCCCAAGGGTCAAAGCAGGCCCAAGTCTAGAAACCAAACTGTCAGAGCAGAGTTGCAGACCAGGTAGATGTCAAAGGAACAGGAAGACATGAAGATCATGAGAAACAATCATGAGAAACAATCCTCTCTCTTAATTAGGCCTTGAAAATTCAGGTGCAGCTTAAAGAGGCCAGACAAGCCAAGTGACCACATTCCACAGGTTAGTCTGGTTGTAAGGCTCTGTTATCTTTCCCCTGTAAGGTAGGAAGGAAAAGCTGGTCCTTCTGAGCTAAGGGGCAGGACAAGGAGGAGAATATGCATGGCTTACTACAAATAGATCCATGTTCTAACAGGCATAGAAGCAAGTATGACTGGCTTTACAAAGAACTCTGTGAAGTTCCAGAATGGCAGGTGAACAGTATACATAAGAAAGAAGAGGGCCTGGAAAAGAGAGATGACTCCAAGCTTCTTTTATTTTTTACGGTGTACAATGTAATGATTTGATATATGCACACATTGTGAAAGGATTACCACAATCAAATTCATCAACACATATGTCATCTCACATAGTTACTTACTTTTGTGCATGTGTGGTGAGAACACATAAGATCTACTCTTAGCAAATTTCAAGTGTAAAGTGTTATTAAATTTTAGTCATCAGACTGTATGTACATTAGGTCTCCAGAACTTATTCATCTTATAATTAAACGTTGGTATCCTTTGACCAACATCTTTGCATTTTCCCACCTCCCACCCCCCACCTTCAGCCCCTGGCAACCACCCTTCTACTGTTTCATTCTATGACTTTAGCTTTTTTAGATTCCACATATAAGCAAGATTGTACAGTTTATGTTTCTTTGTCTGGCTTATTTCATCTAGGGTCATCCATGTTGTCACAAATGGCAGGATTCCCTCCTTTTAAATAGCTGGATAACATTCCACTGTGTGTGTGTGTGTGTGCCATGTGTATGTGTGTGTATTGCCTTTGCTTTATCCATTCATCCATCAACCAACACTTCGGTTGTTTCCACATCTTTGCTGTTATGAATAATGCTGCAGTGAACATGGGAATGCAGACATCTCTTCCAGATACTGATTCCATTTCCTTTGGATATATACCCAGATGTGAGATTGCTGGACCATATGGTAGTTCTATTTTTAATTTTTTTGAGGAGCCTCTATACTGTTTTCCATAATGGCTGCACCAACTTACATCCTTACCAACAGTGCACAGGGGTTCCCTTTGCTCCATACCCTCACCAGCATTGATTATCTCTGATCTTTTGATAATAGCTATTCCTACCAATGTTAGGTGATATTTTGATTTGCGTTTCCCTGATGATTAGTTAAAATGAACACCTTTTCATATACCCATTGGGTATTTGGATGTCACCTTCATAAAAATGTTTACTCAGGTCTTTGCTCATATTTCTATCAGATTATTTTGGAGTTTTGTTTTTTGCTTTTATGTTGTATGAGTTCCTTATATATTTTAGATGTTAATCCCTTATTAAATATCTGGTTTGGAAATATTTTCTCCCATTCCATAGGCTGCCTTTTCATTTTGTTGATCGTTTCCTCTGCTGTGCAAAAGCTTTTTTTTTTTAGTTTGATGTAATTTCACTTGTTTATTTTTGCTTTTGTTGCCTGAGTTTTTGGCATCATATCCAAAAAACCATTGCCAAGACCAACGTCAAGGAGATTTTTGTCCTATGTTTTCTTCTAGTAGTTTTAGTTTGGGGTCTTATGTTTAAGTCTTTAATTCATTTTTATTTGATTTTTCTGTATGGGGTAAGATAAGGGTCCAGTTTCATTCTTCTGCAGGTAGATATCCAGTTTTCCCAACACCATTTATTGAAGAGACTCTCTTTTCTCCATTGTGTATTCTGGTCCCTGAGCAAAGATTAGTTGACTGTATATGTGTAGGTATATTTCTGGGCTCTCTATTCTTTTCTCTTTATCTATCGGTTTTTATGCCAGTACTGTTTTGATTGCTAAAGCTTTGTAATATAGTTTGAAATCAGGAAGTGTGATGCTTCCAGCTTTGATCTTCTTTCTCATGAATGCTTTGGCTATTTGGGATCTTTTGTGGTTCCATAAAAGTTTTTAAATTGTTTTTCTATTTCTATGAACAATGCCATTGGAACTTAGGTAGAAATTGCATTGAATCTATAGATCACTTTGGGTACTATGAACATTTAAACAATATTAATTTTTCTAATCCATGAACATTAGATATCTTTCCATTTATTTGTGTCCTCTTTAATTCCATTCATCAAAGTCTTACAGATTTCAGTGTATGGGCCTTTCATGTCTTTGGTTAAATTTATTCCTAAGTATTTTATTCTGTTTGAATCTATTGTAAGTGAGATTATTTTAATTTCCTTTTTGGATAGTTCATTGTTAGTGCCTCCAACTTTGACACAGATTTTAATGAAGACTAGTTCCTTCTGCAGGGAGGCACCTCTTTCCAAAAGCTACATCAATCCAGAGAGAAAATCCAAAACAAAAGCCCCACAGCAAGAGACAGGAAGGGAGGGAAACTATTCAAACTCCCTGCCCCCTCTGCTCCATAGCACATAATAACTGAGTCCTCTACTGGAGAATCATGGCTCCAAAGGAGTCCCTCTGACCCGGTGTTTTCTGGTTTTTAAGCCTCTGTTTGAGCATTGTTACTATGGTGACAAGTCTGGGATGCTCTGCTCTAAGTGAGGGGGCTTATCCCTTCGAATATGCTTCTTGAGTTACCAACAAAGGAATTCACTGAACCTCAACTAATCTCATATTCTCCTGGGCGATTTCTCTTAAGAGACACTTTTCCTCTTTGCCCCCACAAACCTCCCAGGTTTACACTCTGTTCAGCCAACCACATTTACATAGTGATTTACAGTTTACTTTTATCCACATCACCTCAATTAAGTCCTGAGGAGTTTTCTTCAGTCACATGAGCCTCTTCCACACCAACTAAACAAAGTGAGGACCTTGGTTTTAGGGAGGCATCCCCGGGAAGACTCGCAGGCGCGAGCC
>NW_006431048.1:3466589-3471800 GCF_000325575.1 Pteropus alecto
GGGAGCCAATCTATGTGACGTTTTCTCTTCCAGAGGAAAGAATCTGTAGTGGCTTGTAGCCCTGGCAGGCCTGATACTCCCCCCTCTCGCAACCCCTGAATCTCTACTCAGCCTGTTCCAGGCCGTTGTTCTGTCTTGGCTCATGTTCTACGTCATTCCCAGCTCCGGCTGTTCTAAGGAGTAGCAGTCAGCTCTGGGGAATTTATCCTCCCTGCCTTCAGAGGGGTCTTCCTTAATCATAAGTTCTTAGAGTCAGCCCTGGCTTCCTATAACAGGTGTTAAGGGAAAACTCCCCTTTGTTTTTCTCTACAACAACACTCCACTTCTGGTCATCAAACGTGTGTAGGTTTTCCTCAAACTGAGCAATTCTCAGACACCAGCTGGCTGTCCTGCAATTCAACTCAATTCTGACACTATCTACTTGGAGATAGTGTCACATGGCACCAACTTCAGATGCCAATCCAAAGTTCAGGTTGTCACCTGTGCTTCTGATTAACCAGCTATAAATCAGAGGTTCCCATAATACCCTCCTTGCATTTGTTTGTGTTTTTTTGCCAGGACAACTGACAGAACTCAGGGAAATATTTACTTGATTAATGGTTTATTACAAAGGATATTAAGGAACACAAATGAACAACTGGATGAAGAGATACTAGGATTAGGTCCAGGAGAATCCCAACCACAGAAGTTTAGTGTGCACCCCACCCCCAGCACATAGATGCATTCTTGTTTACCAATCCAGAAACTCTTCAAACCCCACCCTTTGGGTTTTTATGGAGGCTTCATTACGTAGGCATGATTGATTACATCACTGGCCATTGGTAATTAAGTCCATTTCCAGTCCCAGACCCCTCCCCAGAGCTAAAGGGAGTGGTAAGAGTGCTCTAACCGGGTCCTTTCCTGCTCTAAGATCTCTGAACCTTAGCTGAATATCAAACAACCCATGAAATTAAAATAAATTGGATTTTGCAGAGAAACTAATCTTGCCCTCTAGGAGTATTCTAAAGCTGGGCAGATAGATGTGCAGGACACAAGCAGACCAGAAGCATTAAACCCAAGAAGGACTGACTACAAAGACCTGTCAGGAATGAAACCACACAGGGACAGAGGTCTGGGTAGTCAGTGAGGAGAGTGGGGATTGGGGGAAATAACTGTGAGGGCCATAAAAAAATAAAACTCAACGCCCCACTTTTAAAATAAATGCTTTATTTGGGAATAACTTTAGATTTTTGGGAAAGTTGCTAAGATGATACAGAGAGCTCCTTTATCCAATTTCCTCTAATGTTAATATCTTACATTACCATGGTATATTTGTCAAAACTAAGAAACCAACATCGGCACATTACTATTTACTAAATTCCAGACTTTCTTTGGATTTCACCAGTTTTTCCACTAATGTCCTTTTTCTGTTCCAGGATCCAATCCAGGACACTTCATTATATTTAGGGTAAAACATCATTTAATGGTGAAAGATTTCTAAATTAGGGACAAACAGATCTTTATTAAAAAGAACATCAGATACACTTAAGACTCTTCATGAACCCTCTCTTCCCATTTTCATGCCTTTTCCTTTCTCCCTAGAGGTAACCACCGTCATAAATTCATTGTTTATCATTCCCAGGCATGTTTGCATGGAATCCTAAAAGGACAATAACGTTATATAGTATTGTTCTCAAGGCTTTAAAACTTATATAAATAGTATTCTTTTCATATCCATCACTTGCTTCTTTCATTCAACATTGTTTTTGCAATGTGTTAAGAAATATAGCTATAATTGTTTTTATTGCTATATATAATATGTATAGTATTTTTTTCTATGTGTGCCACGGTTATCTATTATCCTACTAAGGAACATTTAGACTGTTTCCTATTTTTTGGTGCAATAAACATTTTAATGTATGTCTGCTGATGTACACAAGAAAGATTCTCCATCTAGGAGTGCAATTCTGGGTTAAAAGGTGTAACCAAATGGTTTTCTAAAGCTGTTATGCTGATTAACACTCCTTTAAGCAGTAAATGATTCTGATACTCCACATCATCATCATGCTTGGAAGTGCATTTATTTTATAAGGTAATTAGGGAGAACTGGCATCTTTATAATGAGTCTTCCAGTTCATGAACACAGGCTTTTTCTCCATTTATTTAGGGTATTTTATTTCAATATTGTTAATTTTCTCTAAAAATATCCTGGTTCATTTTTTAGTGAGTACTTCTAAGTATCTTGAGGCTTTTATTACTATTAAAAATGGGATCCTTTCTTCTAATTGGTTATTACTGGTGAACAGGATTTTGATATGTTAATTTTGTGTCTAGGGAAATTTACAAGCTCTTAATATATATTCTCCACTTAATCATATTATATGCAAATAATCATATTATATGCAAATAAGGACATTTTCATCTTTCTTGCTAATATTCACATCATGTTTCTTGTCTTATTGCATTAGCTAGAACCTTCTGCTGAATATAAATAGTGAGAGAGGGCATCCTTGTTTTTTTCATGACACTACTGAAAGGGAGCCTAGAATCTTCAGGATAGTTTTTGCTGTAATATTTAGACTTGTAAGCTCCTTTTGAGTGTATTCTTCTGACTTTTGTTATTTTGTCCCTCTCTCTCTTCCCTCCATTTCTCCTTGACCTTCCAGGCTTCCAATGCAGTAGTAGTTGGGTGTTACAGCCCCACGGGAACATGGCAGCCATAGTCACAGAACCATCAAGTAGCTGGACTTAGTTCCTGGCAGTGAGGCTATGTGCTTGTCTTTGCTTTCCTTGCTTGGCCCACAACTTCTGTCAAAATCAGCAGACTGACAGTTCTTCCCTCTCACATTTGGGCTTCTTTCACGACTTGGTGAGCTCTTCTTCATTCCCCGGCTTCAAGCCTTACTTTGGTTTCTCAACATCTGTGATGGAGCATTTTTGGTCTCTTTATTTCATAGGAGCCAAACTCTTTGCAGCTAGTGCCTTCTTCCAACCCATAGTACAACATGCTTAAGTTCCTGATCGCCTTTTTGCAATTTTCTTCTTTTATGATCCGCAGACATCATTACTTCATGTCTGAGGCTGCTTACATCTATTTTTTGTTTTCTCTTTCTTTCACCCATCAGAGACAGGAGTTTGGAGCACAGACAGTTTTAAAAAGGTACAAAATGTAAACAACCTGGTCTTCCTTCTCAAGGTACATGTACCCCCAACATGAAACTTAAAAAAAGGAGAGGGGATCATTTGTGAATGCCAATATTTCTCTCTGGAACCAGAGAACAATCGTCACCTCACTAAAGCCTCTCCCTCCAAAAGGCAAGTGTGGTGATAAAGGCAAATAGACCCACTGCTCTCTGCCACCACCTACCCTAGAGATTTGGGAACTTCTTTTACATCTAAGCTATTCACTGATCAAACCAACTAGAACAGAGGACTTTGGCAAGAACTTAAAATACTAACATAATCTTTCCCCTTCATTCAAGGCTAAAAACATCATGTAGAAAAAATGGAAAGAAAAGAGGAAACAGTAAATATTTTGATGTGGCATATCTCAAAACTACAAGTCCCTTTGTTTCAGAACAGAACTTGGTATATTGGGTCATGGGGCACCTGAGTTTCCAGTGTTCATGATGTTGTCCTTACTCAGTAACAGACAAATAAAGGGACATCACTTAGTCTGGAACCAATAAATGGAGAACTCACAACACTGAAGTAGCTTTCCTTCCCTTTGACCTGGAAGGGGATTATTCCTTGCCTCTGAGCATGTAGGGAGAAATTTTAGCTTTCAACTGGAACAATTCAACTTAACTTTCCCATATAAAATACCACTACAAATCTCTCATTTGAGAAAAGAGTAAGAATCAAAATGGAGTCACTAACAAAAATCAGAGTAGACTAAAACATGATGAAAACAATTTTATTTTGCTTAAACTAGCCTGAGAACTTGGACTTTTGAACTTTTCAGTTGTGTGTCATGTCTGGAGATGTATAAATCCTACAGATAACCCTCTGAAGAACTAGGAAAGGATGTTCATGTGTCCAGACCACTGGATATCTGGAAGATCACCACTGGACATCTGGAAGAAGCTAAAAATGCAAGAATGATTCTTCTCAAGAATGTACCTTTACCACAAAGACTCTCAGCTTTCCTTTTTTTTTTTGGAATACTCTGGGTATTGCCTGGCAGTGTTTCCAGAATTGCAAATCACTTGCTTAAGACCCTCAAATAAAAAACTTTGTCATTTAATTCTAGTGAAGCTTCCTGATTCATTACGCTGGGTCAACACATCTGTGTGTGCACTGGTCTCAGCACCAGGTGGGATGAGACGCTAACCACCAGCAGGCTACTTTGCATGTGTACTTATTTTTGTTCTTGCTTTTGCCAAGTCTACCCTAAGAGAGCTAGTTTGCTATTTAGCTACACCATCCATTTCGAATATTTATTAGCAATCTATTGATAATGACAATATCAACTCCTTATCAGTGCTTTCTCAAATTCACACAGGTTGGTCTGAGGACATCTGTTTTTTGGTATAAAAAAATATTATGTGCAAAGACCCTAAGTTTTCAAATTGAGGCAATACCAGCATAAAACAGCCTATGCTAGTGCTGTCACCTGGCCTGTATATACTAATTTTTACCTTCAATCACAATCCTGCCATTTGTGCTTCTGGAGCTATGGCCCGACAACTCTCAACTACAGGCACTAAGAACTTTTGGGTGGTATTGGATTCTGGGCCCTTGTCAGTCAGGGCCCTGAGGTTTGGTAGTTTTCTTGCTGCCGCTGCTGCTGCCGCTGCTGTTGCTGCTGCAGCTCTGGGGATCTGTCTGCTTGTCGAGCTTATTTTTATCACTTGCAATGGTGCCCAGATCCTGTGGTATTGGCCTTGGCCCTAAAGATGGTATAATAGGCAGAAAAATGTAGAGTGGAACTTGAAAGGACTGAGAAGTCTCCAGAGTAAGAGAGACCTCAAAGTACTAAGAAAAAGAAAATTGGAGCTGGTTCCCCAGAACTGTGGACAGGCTCTAACTTTTCACCCATTCTTTTGGCCTCTTTAATAATTCCTTGGATAGCTTGAAATAGCCATAGGCTTCAGTTCACCAAAATGTTTCTCCCCATCCCATGCTGAAACCAAATGTGCTAAGTGCTTGGTGTGCATTGTTTCATTTAATCCTTACAACATCCTATGAGGTACAGCTACTTTTATCTTAATTTTATAGACGAGAAAACCA
>NW_006431048.1:3471836-3479397 GCF_000325575.1 Pteropus alecto
TAAATGTCAGAGCTACAATTTGAAACCAAGCAGTTTGATACAGAGTCTGTACTTTAAACTACTATAGAAATAGCCCCACAGTACAAACCAGAAAAGATGGATTTAAACTCTCTATATGTACATCATTAGTTATAAGTATTTGGGGGGATTGGGTTATGACACCATATTTTGACTGGTGAAAAGGCTATGCTCATTGACCTTTCCATATATTGTCTTCTAAGAAATGCCTGTTCAGTTGGAGAGGACAGAAGGGTTCCTGGCACACAGCACATTTTACTCATAGCAGTCACTCAATAAATGTTAGGTGGAGTAGAAGCCATTTTCAATAACCTTCACTTAACAGAATCACCCTTTTAACCAACACTTTCTGTTCCCTCTAAGAGAACAGATACTAACAGATGCCACGTCATGCTGAATGCTCAGGGCTAGTAGGTTATTCTCTAGTCCACCTGCACAATTCTGCTTCCTCCAGGTAAGCTGTCAGCAGGCCTGTCCCCAAAAATGTTTGTGCCAATTGTATTTATTAAATTATATAACCAAATTCACATGTAATTCAGCCTGACTCAATCATGACACGTCAGTCATTTCCAAAAATCTAATCCACATTCAAAAGATGAAGCTGTGTTACAACACAAGATTTTAAAAAGACTGTCCAATTTTCACTATCCTATAAAGAAAGACTTTCTATAACTTAAGAAGAAAAAGACAAATAGTTTAATAGAAAATTGAGCCAAGGACAAAAACAGACAATTCACAAATAGCCAAAAAACATGGAACATGCCCAATATTATGAGAAGTAAAAATTAAATTAATGAGATAGTATTTATTACCCATTAGATTGACAAAAGTTTAAACAACTAGTTTTGGTAACATGTGGGCACCAAATTGTTACTAGTAATTTCCTGTAGGTAGTATAATCAATAAGTTCATATACATAAATCAATTTTTAAGTGATGATTATCAATGTTTTCAGATGCAGCTAAATAAAAAGCAAAACTCTCCTTCAGAAAGAAGCAACTGTACTGAGCATTAAACACTATTCTAAAACTAAAATTCCAAAAACGTTTTGAGCAATGGCAGCATCACTAGAATAAGAGGTGGTAATACCCTCCGAAGAGGACTATTTTGAAGGACATCAGTGATTCTGACAAAGATTTCCAGTACTGATTAAAACTACCCTTCTTCCAACTCTGCAGTCCCATCTCAGAGGGCATGGCAGCACCCATGCCCTGGCAAGCCCAGCACAGGGCACCTCACCAGAGGCTTGGTGTTAACCACTCAGTTGAGCAGCAGCACCGCTCTCTTCTTTACTGTGGTTCTTTCCCACACTCTCATGTACAAGGCTTGGGTTGCACTGGGCTGTATGGTTTGCCTCTCACATTCTTGATCAGAGTACTGCTATGTCTCCAACCTCTCTTGCTTGAAATAGACTTGCTGGTATTTGAGCCTTTAGAACACCAGCGCCTGCAATAAAATAAAGACCCAGCTCAGTGTAGAACCACCGAGCCAAGGACATAGTGTTCTATCTATACAATGAAATGCAGATTTCCCAATAAAAGGCAAAATTCTTGACTTCTGGAGGTTGAATAGGACGGAAAAGAATTCCAGCTGGTTAAATTTATGACACTGAAAAAAGCCCTGTCTGAGAATAATTCTTGTGTCTGAGCCCAAGATGCTGTCATCTTGCCACGGATTGTTAAAATATTCACTCATAGTATGCTCTGATCCTCAAAGCTGTGTCCTGAGACAGTCTAAATTGGTCAATAAACACTGTGGTTCAGTCTTGCTGCCTCCTCTCCTGAAGTTAAGAATATTTTAGCTGAACTAGTGCCAGGGCAAAATGTACAGAAGGCCATTTTTAGTTAAAAACTGGTTGAACTCTATGTGATTACATGTTAAGGTCGTGAAAAAATGTCAATAATCCTCCTACCTGCTCTATATTTGCAAGAGGAGAGACATAAAATACTAGCCAGCTGGGCCCTGTGGCCTAACAAGACAGGCTCTGGAGGGAGACTGCTGGGTTCACACCCTGGCACCATCACTTCCAGCTATATGACTGTGTATAAATCTCCTGGCATCTCCATTTCCTTGTCTGAAATACAGGGATATTAACAGAGCTCACCTCATAGAGTCATCATAAGGGGCAAATGAGTTAATCCTGAGCTGCCCTCCCAGTAAGCACTCAAATGTTATTTGTTGCCACTGTGGGGAGGAGGTGGTGGGGTTGAAGGGAATGCTGGAGGGCCTATCATTGATTTGACAACCCATGTAGAAGGCATTTATTTAAACTCTCTGCCCAAGCTATCTTCTGGCCATTTCATGTGTTTGGCCATCTACATCTGGTACTTATCACGTACCTCTCTGTGTCTGTGTCATCTCCCTAACTAGATTGTGAGCTTCTGGAGGGCAGGCACTATTTTAACCTAGCACAGAATCTGGTCCCCAGTAAACACTCAACAAATACTTACTTGATTGACTCTGCTTACTGCTCATACGTGGAGTGAATTGGACTCAAAATATTAATGACACAAATTCCATTTAAACTGGCTTTTCTAGAAGTGCAGCTAGATCTTGCAGGGCAAATTCATCAAAACCAGAGACAGATATGGATTTCTGTGATTTATTGGGCAACAACACCCTAGAAGGTGCCATCCTTTCCATAGGCAGGGGTGCTCTCTTACTCACTGTCTGGGAGCAATCTGTCACTCCCAGTAGGAGCATCCTCCCTGCCCTCTGCAGAGATCCAGGCCTATGGGGACCCCATGCAGAATCTGGGCCAGCAATCCATGTCCTTCCCAAGGAAGTCTTTAAGGCCATGTTGGCTCAGCACCAGCCACCTAAACTGCCTTCTGTGCCAGCCTGAGTATTCAGAGATCAGCTCTAGTTTAAAATCCTAGCTTCTTATTCTGACTTCCTGATCATGTGTTCTTAAAACTGCCAAGTTGAACAATTTAGGTTGGAAAATTCTATGTCTCTAGAGGTCATTTGTTTGTTTAGTAAGCTTCCCTGAGGGCCTTCTATATTCCAAGTATTCACCATATTCTTAAAATACTGAATCTTAATTTTAATACTGAATCTCAACCATTTGTTGAGTCTAGCATATGTCAGACACCATGTTAAGTGACTTAAATCCATTGTCTAACTTAATTCAATGAGGTTGGTGTTACCTTCATTTTATAGATGATGAAAATGAGGCACGGAAACAAAGTAACCTGCTAGAGCTCACATAGTTAGTGAGCTCCAGGGTTGAGTTAAGACCTATACCAGGTTTATTTGATACAGGGTAGGCCCTTCTAATCATGATGCTTGCTGACTCTCCCTGCCGCACTTAATCTATTTCTCTTCTCTAGCTTTATGACTTTAGCTCACATCACCCTTACTACTTCAACTGAAAAGATCTAGACTAACTGGATTTTGCCTATTCCATGAGCTCTTCTGAACCCTGGCTGTACCATAGTACCTATCTCTTGACATTAAACAAAAAGATAAAGTTCAGGTTGAGCTTAATCATGTCACATTTTGGCAGCCCCTGCCTCTCACCTCCTTTGCTTAGATCCCTACTTGGTCTTCCCTTCCTTTTCTATCTTCTCCCCAATGTACCCAGTCAGGTATCCAACAGGCTCCTCAACTCAACCTCAAATTAAACTCATCCTCCTTCATGACTTCTCTGCCAGTGCTTTACACTGAGCTGCCTGATACTCAGGTTGAAAGCCTCAGTGTCATCATCATGAGAAGCAAACAGAGGACAGTGGTTAAAAATATGGTCTCTGAGTTCAAATCCTGATCTGTCTCTACCAGCTATAGGACCTCTAACAAGTCACTTACTCCAGCTCTCTCAGTTTCTTCATCTGCAAAATGAAAATAAAAACAATATGTAACACACACAAAAAAAAAAAAGAAAGGAAGAAAGCATTTTTGCAACAAATGGGGCAGGAACAACTGGATATCTATAAGAAAAAAAGAATTTTGACCCTCACTTCACATCATACACAAAAATTAATTTGAGATGGATGATAGATCTAAACAGAAAAACTATATGGTGACAGAAGATTTGACTTCGGGTGGTGAACACACAAGGCATTATATAGATGATATATTATTGAACTGTACACTTGAAACCCATATAATTTTATTAACCAATGTCACCCAATAAATTTTTTAAAAAGAGAAATAAAAAAAAGAAAACTAAAGCTATAAAATTGCTGAAAGAAAACGTAAGAAATGATCTTTGTAATATGGGGGTCAACGAAAGTTTCTTAGGACACACAAAAAAATAGCCTTACAAAAAAATGGTAAATGAGATTTTGTCAAATTTAAAACTTCTGTTCATCAAAAGACACTGTTAAGAAAATAGGCAAGCGACAATTAGGAAAAATATTTTCAAATCACATAGCTGACAAAGAAGTGGTATTCAGAATAAATAAATAATTCCTAAAACTCAATAATAAAGAGAAAAAACAATTTTTAAATGGGCAAAATTATTGAATGACACTTAAAGATATATAAATGGTCAATAAGCACATGAAAAAGTGCTTAGTATCATTAATCATTAGAAAAATGTAAATTATAACCATTTTGGGATACTGCTACATATCCTCCAGAATGTCTAAAATCATAAAGACTGACAACACCAAAGATGATGAGGACGCAGAACAAGACTCTGATACATTGTTTGTGGAAGTATAAAAATGGTACGACCACTTTGGTAGTTTCTTACAAAACTAACCCTACACCTATTCTATGATCCAGTGAGATTCTACCAAAAAAAAAAAAAAACCTGTACAAGAATGTTCACAGCAGCTTTATTCAGAACAGCCAAAAAATGGAAACAGCCCAGTGTCCATCGACAGATAAATGGAGAAAAAAACCTATGGTACAGCCATACAATGGAATACTCTTCAGAAATAGAAAGGAACAAATTACTAATACACACAACAACACAGATGAATCTCAGAAACATACTGAGTGAAAGAAACTTCAAACCAAAATATACAAACTGTGTGATTCCATTTATATGAAGTTCTAGAAAAGGCTCGATGGCTCTACGATTTAAAAATCAGAACAGAGGCCTAATCTGGAGAATGGGGACAGAGACTGGGAAGGAATGTAAAGGAATTTTCTGGAATGCTGTTAATGTCCAAATCTTGAAAGGGACTTGCGTTGCATTGTGCATGCATCTTTCAAAAGTTATACAATGGTACACTTAAGATTTATGCACTTCACTGTATGTAAATTTTACCTCAAAAGAAAAATAATATAAATAATCATTGAACTCTAATTAATGGTATGTATGCTTAAGTATTTAGGGGGAAATGTACTAATGTGTGCAATTTGCTTTGAAATATACCACGAAAACAAGACCATCTGATGGATAATAGAGGAATGGGTAGATATGTGACAAAGCAAATACAGTAAAATGTAAATTTTAGAATCTAAGTGGAGGGTATCTAGGTTTTCACTGTACATTTGTTTCAACTTTGCTGCATATTTAAAATTTTTCATAATAAAATTGTAGAAAACAGTACCTACAATATAAGATTGTCATATCGTCCAGAAGTAAACCCATATTTATATGGGCAAATAATTTTTGACAAAAAAGACAAAAACATACAGTGGAGAAAGAAAACCTCTTCAGTAAATGGTGCTGGGAAAACTGGAAAGCCACCTGCAAAAGAATGAAACTAGACTGTTGTCTATCACCACACACCAAAATTAACTCCAAATGGATTAAGGACCTGAATATAAGACCTGAAGCGATACAGTGCATAGAAGAAAATGTAAAAACTAAACTCAAGGACCTTGGACTTAAAGAGGATTTTATGAATTTGACCTCAAAAGCAAGGGAAGTAATAGCTAAAATAAATGAATGGGACTACATCAAACTAAAAAGTTTCTGCTCAGCAAAAGAAATCGTCAACAAGGTAAAGAGACAACCAATGGAAGCAACAAAAATGTCCTACGATAGATGACTGACTAAAGAAACTGTGGCACATATATACAATGGAATATTACTCAGCCATAAGAAGTGATGAAATACTGCCATTTGCGACAACATGGATAGACCTTGAGATAATAATGCTAAGCGAAATAAGCTGAAAAAAAGTTGAAAATCACATGATATTACTTACATGTGGAATATAAATCTAAAAGCAACAAATGAACAGGACAAACAGAGACGCATGGACATGGACTATAGACTAGTGGTTACCAGAGGGTACAGGGTGGGGTAGGAGAGAGGAGGTAGACGGGGTAAAGGGGGTCAAATATAGAGGGGTACGGGGAAGGTGAAGTGAGCAAAGGGGATCAAATATATGGTAGCTGAAGGAAACTGGACTTTGGGTGGTAAACACACAATAGAATATACAGTTGTCAAATTATAATGTACACCTGAAAATTATGTAATTGTATTAACCAACGTTACCCCAATAAAATTAATTTGTAAAAAGTTAAAAAAAAAAAAGATTGTCATATCGTTACTCTCTTTTCTGTCATCACTCATATAGTCTCCAAAACCTGCTAACTTCACACTCACTCACATCCCTCCCCTTGCTGGCAGTCCTGCAATCTCCAGCCAGATCCAGGCCCAGGTCTCATATTTGGAGAGCAGACCCACAGTCTTCCTTATCTCCAGTGTCTCCCTCACTTCAATCCATCCTTAATGTCACTGCCAGGTCAAGCTTCCTAGTTCACAGCTTTTATTATGTGAACTGTGCTGCTCAGCAATATTTGCAAAATCTCCATTAACTAATAACCTCTAAGCTTTCAGCCTGCAGCAAGGCCTCTACATTTTAGTCTTATTCTACCCTCGTTCTATGGAAATACAGAAATTCCTAGCTAGTCAAATCAGATTACTGCTTATCCTCTAACACAACACACAACACATAACAACAACACACAACTCCCATCTCTACATCCTTGTCTCCTCCACAGGAATCTACTTCTGGGTGGCCAAAAACTAAGCTGCAGGTATTAGCAGTTTAGCATATGACTAATGCTTTTCACTGAGTGAAGAGTAATTCAGAAAACTTCAGCCTTGATAGGTTTGAATTTCAAGGTCTCCTATAGATATTCGGCAATGCTGTGCTAGCCCAGAAAGCACCTACCCTTTTTGTTCATGTGTTCATTCATTTACTCACTCTCTAGCTCACTCGTTAAGTACTTATTATGTGCCAGATATCTGCTATGAGCTACAAAAGAGGTAAAATGAAAGGACTCTGCCCTGAAGAAACTCATTTCGTGAGAGAGTATAGTACAAAAATAGTCATAACCATAACAAGTCCTGATCTGAAGGTGGCAGTACCAGAAATTTCACTCAAGTGTCATTCCAAATTGAGGCTGGTGAGCATGTAGTTGGATCCATGCAGCAGTTTTAAAACATGGCCCCAAAATTTTGACACTCCTCCCCCAAAGTAGAGGGGAATCTATGCTCCCTCTCCCTAGAATCTAGGCAGGCTTTTTACTACTGTCTGTCACAGTGAAAGTGACACTCTGTGACTTCTGAGGTAATAAAAGACCAGATAGGTTCCACCTGGCTTTCATGGAATGTTCATTCTCCAAACAC
>NW_006431048.1:3479455-3517337 GCF_000325575.1 Pteropus alecto
CCACAGGGAGAGGTCACATGTGGGCAAGCTGGCTGCACATGTCTCAGCTGAGCCCAGCTTTCAAGTCATCTCAGCCTAGGTACTAGTAGGTGAAGAAGATTTCAAATTATTCCAGTTTCTAGCCATTTGTCACCAGAGCCATTCAGATCTTTACAAGCCACTCCCACCATGACCTGTTGAAATTCCTGACCCACAGAACTCCTGAGCATAATAAATGTAACTATTATTATGCTGAGCTTAATAATGTTGTTTTATTCTGCTAAGTTTGGGGGTGTTTTGTTACCAGCAATGGATAACTGAAACAGTCCCTTCAAAAGTGCTACTTACAGCAGGGCCCTGGGTGGGCTGGACTAGGGGCCTGGGGCCAACAAAGAGTGACATCCCCTAAAGATTATAACTGGTACACCCCTTTTTAAAATCTTACCCCACTTATCAAGTTTACTATACCTTCATTTATTCAACATTCAACAAATATGTATTGAGTGACAGTCACTGTTTTACTATTGATGAAAATCTCTGCCTTCCAGGAGCTTACCACTTAGTGGAGAAAACAAACAAGGAAGTAAAATACAAACCATGTAAGGTAAGGGTTAAGTATATGGAGAAAAACTAAAGCCGGGGCATGAAATGTCAGGGGTGGGGTTGAAACTTTAGACAAGGTACCCAGGAAAGGCTTCACGGAAAAGGTGACTTGAAAAAGTCCTATTGTAATGGTCTAGGATGGAAAATACTAGACTCATCTGGTTGTCCTCAACTAAGTACCCTCCCATGTCAGCTGCTCACCCAGACTCACAATGATCTTTACGGTCAGGAGCTTGGGTGTCTCTAAAACGTCAACTCTCAAATAAGAAGTATATGACATCAAAGCAGGAAGAACCCTGAGAAGCTATCCAGCCTCACCCGTTATCTTTCAGTGGGGAGACTGAAGCCATGGTGTTTCAGCTCACCTAAGACTTAGCACGAGATCTACGTATCTGCACAGTTCTGTGCTCTTCTTCTCACTCTCCTCTGGCTTCTAGTTTAAAACCCTCAGCATCTAAGCTCTTCCTCCCTAAGCTACATCACCCCAGCCAGGTGCACTTGATGCTCCACATTTGTCACTAGACATAGTCTGAGACCAATCTCCAGGGTGAGAAGGGTGGGAGAGTCCAAGAATAGAAACGACACTGACACTAGACAAAAGCTAGCCTTGCCACCAGTAGCATTGCTCCTGCCCGTAATATCTTCATCAACATCCCCTCCACAATGCAGCCTGTGATAGAGAAAATGGACACTTGCCATTTTCTCTTCTCAGCCCCTCTGTTGTGGGTTAAATTGTGTTCTCCAAAAAGTCATGGTTAAGTCCTAATACACACACCACCTGCCATCCTCTTCCCTAGAGCTTCAGAAGAGCATGGCCATGTCAACACCTTGATTTCAGATTTCTAGTTTCCAGAACTGTGAAAATAAATTTCTGTTGTTTTAAGCCACCAGTTCATGGTAGTTGTGTTACAGCCTCCCTAAGAAACTAGAACATGCTCATATATAAAAAGTCTGGAGCCACCCGCGCTCCCTATATAGTCTTTGTCCCTGCAATCCTAGTGCTCAGAAGCAGCTCCTGCCTCCCTCAACACCACTTTTTCATGTCTACTTACAGTGTACATGCAAAGACTTCCCACAGAACCCTGCAGAAAGCAAGTGAGAGGCCAGCCGTTCCTAGAGCTGTCAGTACAATTTGCTGATCAGCTTGGTCAATGTCTTGCTGTAGGCACAATCTATTTTATAAGGTTTGTCTCCAACTATTCTACGATTTATTGGTCTTTTTATCTTCATTAAGAATGACTGATGGGCCCTCTGAAGGGATAAGAGGTCACAGGGAAGTACCACCCACAGGAGATGGATCATTCTCATGGGTCTAGTAGCAGCCTGTTAAACAGGAATCATTGCACTAAAAGGCTATTTGCAATATGGAACAAAAGCAAAAAAAGAGGATCATACCTTTCAACCTGTTAATGCTGTTCTTGGAATATAATTCAAGGAAATGACACAACAGAAAAAATAAACCATTTGGACAGAAATAACAGCAGTTATTTATAATAAGTTACTCATAATAGTGGAATAAAAACTGAAAATATTAATTGTCGAAAAGTTAAAAGAGAGCATCATAATAATACTTAACATTTCCTAAGCCCTTACTATATGGCAGGCTTTGTTTGGATTATCTTGTTTATGCCTCACAAAAACCTATGACATAGTTGTATTATCCCAGTTTTAGAGAAAAAGAAACCTGTTCAAGGTTACACAGCTAAGAAGAAGCAAGTGACTTCTATTTTATGCCCTCTGCTTAAAGTAGTGACTTGACTGTGGCCATGTTAAATTGGGTAAATTCTAGTTAACTTCCCTAAGCCTTCAGCCATCGACTATAAAAAGGGATTGACAAAGATTAAATGCAAAATGTGTGAAGACATAAACTATAAAACATTAGCTAAATGAAAAGTACTTACAGCCACTTATTGATAACATTGAATGTCTATCTTATGTGGCAGGAATCTGACTATAATCTATTTTGCATGCCAAGTTCAACAGCTAGAATTTTATCTTTTAGGTAGTAAAGGATCAAGACTGTTTTGTAACCAGGAGTATTACAAGCCAATCTGTGTTTTAATGTTGTTTTAAGGTACAATAATAGAAAATCATCTCAGGGTTACAAAATTGGAATTTTATCTAAATCTTGATCCTCAACAAGTTTTAGAAGCTCTCTAGTAAAAGCCCTGGAATAATTTCTCTAGAGAACGGGCAGAGTGGCCCTGGAAGCAGCACTTTGCTTAGCTCACTGACTTTCTGCAAGAAAGGCAGGGGCTTCATCCCCTAACAGCTGTACCAAGGGGTCTGTCTGAAACATTAACAATAGGAAAGCGCAGATCTGATAGCGCACAAAGATTTGAGGGTGTTCTGATGGCATTTGCAGAGGACTCTCCTCACCCTTCGCTCACTGGGTGGTTGTAAGAATGATATAAACATGTTCTGCCAGCAGTTGAGGACCTATATATGTATAAAGGAAGGTTATTATGATTGTCAGGTCTTAAAGGCCTGGCACCATCAAATCTCAGGCAAATATGCAATTAGTTCTACTAACCAAGAACCCCATTCCCATCCCAGCGAACCAGGCTGAATAACAAAAGACAAAAGAACCAAACAATCCAAGACATCACCCAGACCTGGCAGCGGGCCCCTCCTTGCTCCTGAGCAAAATCAGAGACTTGGCCCTTGAGTCACCCTCTCTACTCTTCAGTCCAGAAATATCTGAGGAGGGAGAAGGTGACCAATACCATCTCTCCACACCCTAGTCTTTATATGGATTTTCCCATCATGCTTGCCATTTGTTTAGCATTTTGCTATAGACTTGCCCACCACTCCCTGCTTTATATGCATCAAAGTCCTTTCTCATCTTTCCCAAGCAGGAGAGAGTACGTCAGGTTAATTGTAACCCTCGCATGCTGGGAGGTTGTACAAATCTCCATTTTAGAAATGAGTAACAGAAGTTCAGAGTAGTTAAATAAGTTCCCAGTTTCTCCCATCTAATAATTTGTTGAGCTGGGATTCAAACCCAAGTCTGTTAGCTGCAAAGTCCTAAAGAATCCCATCAACTACACACTCAGTTCTCACAATCAATGAAGAAAAGTAGGTAAGATGGACTCTGCAATCTGCCTATACAAAACCTGTCTGGTGCACAATGTGACTGTGGCACTATGTGGTAACACATAGCTGACCACAGACATGAAGGTCAAGAGTGCTCACATTTAGGACCCAGCCAGGCCCGGCCCATCCTGCTCCACCTCTGCCACACACAGGCACATCCCTCTGTAAAAGGAGACCATGGCCCTGGAAAGGGGTCAGTCGAGCCCTTTCGGAACACCAGCACTGGGCTGACATCTGGATGCCTGAGTTCCTGGGCCTGGCAGCCGTTGTGCCAACCACAACCCTCAGAAAAAGGAGAGGGTAATTAGAAAGCAGTGCCCCACAGACCAAATTTAAGTCATGTTTCCAAAATAGTCTCCAAAATGAAAGATCAGCCTGCGCCTGCAATGACAGCACTTGAGACCAACTCCTCCACACAACACCCACTTTCTCTGGGCATTTAAGGGGACCATAAAGGGAATTCAGCAGAGGCACCACGGATATGCACAGTTGTTTTTATCCAGCACAAATGTTTACCAATCTTCCATTCTATGCTTCATGGGAGATAAGAAGTGGTACCATAGTGGTCATGCTTCTGAGAAGCTTACAACTCGGTAACAACACAGCTAAGCAGCAAAGAGAGGAGGGCTCAGGTACAGAGCGGATACTCTAAATGAAGTGGAGTTTATCTAAGAATTGCAAGGCTAGTTCAACATTTGAAAATCAATCAATGTAATTTACCACATTAACAGACTAAAGCCGGATTGGGCAAACTATGGCCAAATCCAGCCTATTGTCCATTTTGTATATAATGTTTTATTGAAACACAGCTGTGCCCATTCATTTACATATTCTCTATGGCTGCTTTCACGCTACCATGGCAGAGCTGAATATTTAAAAATATTTACTCTTTTCAGATAAAATTTGCCCACCCTTGCTCTAAACTATTGGGAGAAAGCCTTTTCAGCCACAAACTGCCTCAACTCCAACTTCCTCTCCTCTCTGTTCTACACACCAGTTTGGGAGGTAGACTATAAGGGTGCCAGATTATAAGGACTGGAAGACCAGGCAACTGCCTTCCAAGGAGAAAAGCAGTCCAAGGTATGACTTTTGCTCTTCCCTCCCACTGGCGCCCCTTTGCTAATAGAAGCCTCAGGGCTCTCTGGAAGAATCTGGCACAAGCTTCAATAAATGCTTGGAAGTAGAAACACTGGTCCTATATCCCCATGTTCCACTTCCCCACTCAACTGTCCCAGAAAAAGAGAGCCATGGAGGTCTCAAATCAATGATCTAAGCTTCCACTCTAGCAAACTAGGCAAAAGAAGGGCGACTAAACCAAGCAAGCATAAGAAAGATAACAAAGAAAAAAGAAGAAACCAGTAAAATTGAAAACAGAAACATAACAGAGAAAAATCAATGAAACTAAAAGCTGGTCCTTTGAAAAGATCAATAAAATTGTAAACTTCTAGCCAGACTGACGGAGAGCAAAAAAGATACAAACTATAAATATTAAGAATAAAAGAGGCAACATCACTACAATCTCTAAAGATATTAAAAGGATAAGTAAATATGACAAACAACATTTGCCCATTAATCCCACATGTCAGATGAAATAGACAAATACCAAAAAAACACAAACTATCAAAAATCACTCAAGAAGAAAGATAACCTGAATAGCCCTATATTTGTTAAAGGATTTAACCCCGCCCCCCCCACAAAAAAACTCTAAATGGCTTCACTGGAAAATTTTACCTAAAATTTAAGGAATGAATAATGATCTTATACAAATGCAAAGGGAAACAAACATTTCTCAACTCATTTTATGAGGCTACCAATACTCTTAACACCAAAATGAGACAGACATTACAAGAGACCAATATCCTTCATAAGCATAAAAAACAAAAAACCTCGACAAAATGATAGTAAATCGAATCCAGCAATATATAAAAAGATTAACAATATATCATGACCAATTAGAGTTTATTCCTGGAATGTGTGGCTAGTTAAACATTTGAAAATCAATTAATGTAACTCAGCATAGCAACAGACTAAAGCAGGGGTCAGCAAACTAAGCAGTCTGTTTTTGTAGATAATAGTTAATGGAACACAGAGACATCTATTCATCTATGTGTTGTCTATGGTTGCTTTCATGCTGCAGCGGTAGAGTTGAGTCATTGAGTATAGACCTTATGAGATTTGAGTGGAGAGTTGAAGAGACTTATAGCCCACAAAGCCTATAATATTTACTATCTGGCTGCTATGGTCTGAATGTTTGCGTCCTCCCAAAATTCACATTGAAATCCTAACATGCAAGGAAATGGAATTAGGACATGGAACTTTTGGGAAGTGCTTAAGTCATGAGGGTAGAGCCCTCATGAATGAGATTAGTGTCTTATAAATAAAAAAGACTCCGGAGAGATCCCTAACCACCTCCCGCTACGTGAAGACAGAGTGAGAAGGTGCTGGCTATGAACCAGGAAGAGGGCTCTCACCCAAATGCGAGCATGTCAGCACCTTGATCTTGGACTTCCCAGCCTATAGGACTGGAGCGATAACTTCTGTTGTTTGTAAGCTACCCAGCTTATGGTATTTTGTTATAGAGCTTGAACAGACTGACACTTGATCTTTAAAAAAAAGATTGCCAACTCACAGACAAAAGAAAAAAATATGATCATATTAACAGATCCAAAACCCACTCGAAAAAAATCATTATCCATTCATGATAAAAAAAAAAAAAGAAAAAAAATCTTAGCAAACCAGAAGTAGAAGGGAACTTCCTCAACCTGATAAGGGAAATCTATAAAAACCTAATAGCCAATAATATCATTTATAATGGTATGTGACTGAATACTTCCCCCTCAAGATTGGAAATAAGGCAATGGTGTCCATTTTCACCATTCCTATTTATCATCATACTGGACATCCTCACAAGCACAACAAGGCAAGAAAAATAAAAATCAAGCAGATAACATGATTATAGATGTAGAAAATCCCACAGAAGCTACAAAAAGCTACTAGAACTAATAAGTAAGTTTAAAAATGTCATCAGATGTAAGATTAATATATAAAAATTAATTTTTAAATAAGAAAACCTCAGGGAAATAATTAAGAGATAGATGAGGGCTGAAAATTAGCTCTAAATCCCAGACTCCTAATTTTTTAAAATTATATATTTTTATTTGTTGGTTTAGTACCAATAATTATATACTAATTATATTAATTTTCTAATTCTGTAAGTACCTAGTTTGCTTTACTTTATTCTCTGATTTTATTTTTTTAAATCAATTAATATAACAAATCAATTATATTTATAAATACTAGCAATGAACAATGGAAAATAGAATTTTACTAAAAGTACCATTTACAATTGCATCAAAAATATTAAATACATAGCTATAAATCTAGCAAAGTATGTTAAATATTTACATGCTAAAACTACAAAACATTGATGAAGAAACCAAAGATCTAAGTAAATGGAGAGATATAGCTTATTTATGTATTAGAAGACCCAATATTGTTAAGATGTCAATTCTCCCCAAACTGATCTATAGATTCAATACCAAACTTCCAGTAAGATTTTATGTAGAAAACAATAAGATGTATCTAAAATATATATGAAAGGCAAAGACCTAGAATAGCCAAAACAATTTTGAAAAGGAAGAACTAAGAACTCATAATACATGATTTTGAAACTTACAATAAAGCCATAATAATCAAAATAGTGTGGTATCACTGAAAGGATAAACATATAAGCCAATGGAACAGAATAGTCAGAAATATACCCACAAATATATACTCAATAGATTTTTAACAATGATACAAAAATAATTCAAGAGAGAAAGAATAGTCTTTTCACTGGTGCTAGAATTGGACTTCTATATGCAAAAAAGAAGTTCTATTTATACCTTGCGGCATGTACGAAAAAATAACCCAAAATAAATCAGACCTAAAAATACCTAAAACTATAAAACATCATTAAGAAAGTACCATAAAAAATCTTAATGACCTCATAATAGGTAAACATTTCCTAGATTCAACACTAAAAGAATACGTTTTTAAAAACTGATAAACTGGACTTCATTAAAATTAAAACCTTCTGCTCTGTGATAATAGACATTTTAAGAGAAATAGTGAGAAAATGTTTGCCAAACATGTACTTGATAAAGGATTCATGTCTAGAATATAAAAAGAATTATATCTCAAATCTTAATTATAAGGGAAGAGTTGAATAAAACTAAGGCAAAAGACTTAAAAGATACTTCACCAAAGACAACATACGAATTACAATAAGCCAATTAACAAAGATGCTCAACATCATTAGTCATGATTGGAATGCAAATTTAAATGATAGATAAAACTCAACCTATTAGATAAAACTATACTTATTACAATATCTAAAATTTAGAAATCTGATACATAATTAGTGCTGACAAGGATGTGAAAACTATAACCCTCATACATTGCTAGTGGGAATGCATAATGGTAGAAGTCACTTTGGAAAATAGTTTGGCATTTTACACTTACAATACCACCCGGCAATCTCACTATTCCAGGTACTAACTCAAGTACCTGTACATTAATATTTATAGTGAATTAATCATTATCACTCTATCTGGAAACAACCCAAACATCCTTCGATTGGTCAATAAACACACTGTAATACATCCACACAATGAAA
This sequence comes from Pteropus alecto, assembly GCF_000325575.1. Taxonomy (NCBI): domain Eukaryota; kingdom Metazoa; phylum Chordata; class Mammalia; order Chiroptera; family Pteropodidae; genus Pteropus; species Pteropus alecto. The sequence goes on from NW_006431048.1 coordinate 3,487,791, forward strand.
TAATATTCAGCAACAAAAGGGAACGACCTGCTGATGCGCCCAACAACATGGACGAATCTCGAGCACACTGTGCCGAGGAAAGAAGGTGAACTAAAAAGGCTACCTACTATATGATTCTATTTATGTGGCATTCTCAGAAAGGCAAAATCACAGCAACAGAAAATAGATCAGTGGTTTAAGGGTCTTCGGTTGGTGGAAGAGTTGACTACGATGGTGCATGAGGCAATTTGGTGATGGGGTGGAGGTGATAGAATTGTTCTGTATCTTGATTGTGATGGTGCTTATATGACTATATTTTTGCCAAAACTCAGAATTGTACACTAAAATGAATGAATTTTTATATGTAAATTATACCTCAATTTTTTGAATGAGAAAGAAAAAATGTCTTAAAAAACTATTCCATTATGATATAGCATTTAATAGAAAACTTGTATACCTAAAACAATGCCTACCACTTGACAAGCATCGGAATCGAAAGTCAGAAGAAACTGCAAAATTTATCAGAATAAAGCAGAGACTCTTCAAAACTAGGAAAAATTGGTGTGACTGATTTATGTGCAACAGATCATGATTGAGTACTGAACAATAATTTTTTCAAAGCCTCCAGTTAACTTTCAGAAGATATTTAAATTTTAGCAACATTATTTACTTATAGAAAAACAAACAGAACTCTAAGTTTAACCTAAAGGAAATGAAGATAAAACTCTGGTATACTTAGAAGTCCTCTGAATTATTCTGACAACCCTAAAGGTGCTAAACTTGTCAAAATCGTGGGCACATACAAAATTGGCCAAGGAAAGCAAAGATAATTAATAGTTTGATCTCGCATATAACCATAAATGAAAAAAATCAAACAATGAAATATCAGAAAATCAAAGCCAACAAGGTATATGTTTTAACCGTATATATGACCCAGTATTTATCCCAGAAACTTAAGGATGAATTCAAGGAATTCGAAAATCATGAACACAGATTATGAAAAACAGCATTTCATCTTGAAATCATGTGTAATTCTGATAGACGAACACAGTTCAGAAGGATTTTAATATTTTGATTCTGATAATAATGAAGAAAGTGGTATATAATTTTAAAAATAAAAGCATATTATAACTAAGAAATTTTTCTAAAATTGTGTATATTAAAGGAAGTGGTTTTTTTCCTGAGAAACTATAAAGTGATATGACTTTTACAGCCTATGGTAACTTGGAATCAAGAAAATACAGGAATGTCACCTCCTGTTACCATACAATTATTACCTTTTTCTTCTCTTCTACTAGCCTGAGTTGGTTTCTATTAATTTTGAATAATCCTTCCTAATACACAAATCAAAGAAATAATTAGCAAAAAAGCAACCAAGACTGATTCTCAAATCTGGCTGGCATTGGAAACAACTGCAGGAGGAGCTTTGTGAAAAACAGAAATTCCCTGAGCCCACTCAGGTGCTGGGCTGGGGACTGGGGAGGCATAAATTATTTTGCAAACAAGGTTCCCAAAGGGACTTTATTATGAGCTGGGTTTTGGATTTTGGAATCATGCTATTAGGAAATAGAGGCATTAGGTATGTCCTCACCTTGAAGTTTTTTCAACATAGTTGTAGATATAAAAATTTTAGCATGAAAAATACTAAACAAAGATATAAACATTCATAATAATATATGACTCATCATTATCAAAAAGATTTTACAGAGACTGCCTCAGACATTCAAATGAGAACGAGAACTTGAAGCTGAGGTCAGAGGCAGCCCCTGTTTTGGGGTAGTGTCTGACAGACAACTTATCCCCCGAAGAAATATTTAAGGATTAAAGGACTTGTCAGTCAAAGAGCCAAGCGAAGAATATTCCAGGTAAGGATAAACTCATAGTCAAAGACAGAGAGACAGAAAAGTGTAAACTGAGTTCAGGGACAATAAATTAACAAGCCTTGTTGGTTTGAAGGTCAGAATATGGAGGCCATTGAACTTCATGTTGACTGTCCAATGAGAAGCAGAGAGCCACTGAAGGTTTCTGAAGGTGGAGTGACACCATTAGACTGTGCTTTAAGGTTAAAGCAATCAAGTGTAAAAATATATTTGTGCCACAGAGAGGCCATAGTTGATAGTCCACATGTGAACCAGCGAAGGTCTGGTCAAGAGCAGTAGCAATATGGAAAGTAAAGCCAAGTCTTTCTTTGTCTGGGATAACCAGAACACCCACAGGAGGAGGGGCTGAGCAGCTATGATCATCTACCACCAGCTGGTGCCCTAAGTGGCTGCCCAATCACTACAAAAGCCTGAGAACTCCCTAAAATATCACTGGTTGAAGCACAAAGGGGTAAAATCAACAGCCATTGCGTTAATTGTATTATGCCCACAGTGAAGCCCTACCATGAAGACAGCTTTTGGTAATAAGAGGCAAGTTGCAGGGTAGGGCTGTGTTTCCCCAGGTACACTCTGAAACAACCTGTTGCCTCCTCATTAATATACTCATTTCCAGAAGGTTAGCAACCAAGTGACTATGAAAATGATTACTCTTCATACTAATACAAAAATACCAAATGGAATTTGGCTAATAGGGAAGGGTAGGAATGGGTCCATTTTAGGCATCTCTTATGAACAGGCTTGGTGCTTAGCAGGAAAAATGCATAAAGTTCAGGAGAAAAAAAAAGAATGGTTATACCTAAGCATAAAGAAGACAATGGGAGAAGTGAGACAGATGAGTGGAAAGCACCTTCTTACGGAGCAGTAGAGGGGCAATCCCTTAGAATGTTCGTTGAGCACTTCCATTCACCCCATTAGCCAGTCCTTCAACTGGATGCCCAAGAACCTGTGGTGTGTAAGGCACTGAGTTAAGTGTAAGGACAAAGATGAACCATGGCCTTTGTCCTCAGGAGCTCATGGCCAAGTAGGACACCATGCCTTACAACTAAATCACAAGTAAAGGTAACCGAACACTTGTTCATCTGCCCACAGCCTCCTCAGGTAAGCGGAAAAGGGGCTCCTCTCTCCATTGACAGATGCACACAGAGAAACCTGGACGTTGCTGGAACTGACCCCAAACTGTGGGCTCTTCCTAGTTTTTCACACAACCTCAGAGGACACTCCATCTAGTCTAGCCCTAGAAAAGGAGAAGAGCACTCATGCCAGGGTCAGTGGAGATGGCCAGAAGCTCGAACTGTTCATACGGGTGAAAATTCCTGTGAAGGATGGTACATTCCAGATTCAAGGCAGACCCAGAATATAGTGTCAGCCACAGGTATTGAGGTGGGGGCGAGGACTTTAAGGTGGGTGGAATTCATATGGGTAGATACAACGTACCTGGAGGCAGACAGACAGTAGTGATCACAGAAGTCAGGTCAGATAAAGGAACATTCATCCCTGATCCCCAGGGACCCTCAGACTAAAGAGAACAAACTTCAAGAACTCTGGAGAACCAGGTAGAGCACATAATGGAACCAATTCTTCTGGCCTATGTCAGGCCTTCCCACCCCATCACCATCCTCCATCAGGGTGGGATAATATGAACTCTGGCTGTTTCCAGCTCTGCCCCCTAATCATTTGGCCCCTTAGACCAGGTTTCCACTTCAGTATAATGCAGGTGTCATGTGGACTGGTCTCCTGTAGCCCTAACACTTGCCATTCCAGAACTGGGAAATGAGCTACAATACATGAAGCATGAGGAAAGCACACAAAGCTCTGGGAACTCAAAAGTCTTCCAAGGGACTGCGCTTTCACCAGCACTCTAGATTTGCTTCTCATTATTTTTGATCTAGTATAAAATTAAAACAAAATTGTTCCAGGAATATCCTAGGCAGCAGAGGGAAAACAAGCCCAGAATGAAAACCACCCCAGGACAAGTAGGCTTACATGGTTGAGAGCTCACCGCAGGGTCAAAGGTATTTCACCTGGTTCCAAAAAAGGAGGAGCTGAGAGTTCTGAACACTGGAGCTAAGTGTTCCTGCCTTCCTCTCTCTTGCCCTGTTCATGCTCACCCTCCATTCTCCTCAGCTTTGAGGCCTTTTCTGACCACTCTAGCCCCTGAATTTCTTGCCACCCATAAATTCCCTAACTGAATCTGTACCACAGAACTTGTCTTTGTTTTCTAATTACTTCATGCATGTTAGCTGTTTTCCCGTATAGACCCGAAGTCTCTTGAATATACTCTTTGTTTCATAATTTTCCACAGGGTTATATGGAGAGTAGGTCCATAATTAATGTTTGTTGGCTGACGTATAGGTCATTCCATAGGCAGAGAGGACACTACTTAGTACGTAAGTTAATAGCTATTCTTTCTTTTGTGCCTATTTATGTTCATATTCATTTAATTTTTATAACCACCCTCATTGTCAGATGAGGAAACTGAAGTCACTCACGTGCCCACAAAAATGTAGCCAGTCAGTGACCAGGATGGCTCTGAACCCAAGTTTAACACCAAAGATCACATTCTACCTTTGTACTGCTTCCTCCTGCTATAAAATCTGAAGGAAAGCAACTCTCCACGAGAAACCTCAACCTCCAAAAATAAAAAAGATAAACAGCATTCAAAACTATGAAAGCTCAAACTCATAGGTGTTTGGTTCCCAAAAGATTGAGAAGTAACTCATAAGGTCCTGCATTAACAAATTAGCATCAGATGGCGGAGGGGGGGGCGGAGGGCGGGTGGGGAAAGGAAATCCTCTCTTCATTCAGCTTCTTTTGTCTCCGGAGGGCTGTGCACTCAGAAACCGAGAATAGGAGAGAAGAGAAAGGGGGACAGAAGTACCAACAGTGGGGGGATGAGGACAATGGGAAATTTGAGAAGCCGGATCTACACAAAAATTTCCCCAGCTCCCAAATGGAGTGCCCATTGTGAGCATTCACCCTCAGACACCAAGGGACAGTGAAGAGAAGGGCAATAAAAAGAAGGTGGTGTGAGCATCTGGAAATCCATGCCACCAGCTGTAAACAGGGAGCAATTCTTACTGGCCCTCCTCCTGGCCCAGCCCCACTGGGCCTTGCTGTCACTGTCCATTTAACAAGAGCTGCAACTCTGGTACATCAGGTGCATACAGCAAGGCAGTTGGCCTATAGAGACAAACACATAGGTCTACCCACCTTGAGATTGTAAGGAAAATTGCATTTGCTCAACTCGTTGGCTTAAAACAAACAGAAAAGAATGACGCCAAAACTCAAGAGACAGAGAATTCATCTGCAGAAAGGAACAGGTGGTGGAGGTGAGTGACTCACATAGCAGACCCCAGACCAGCACATTCACCTTTCTGTGATTGTGGGGCAGGAGGGTAGAGGAATGACGGGACAGGGCAGAGTCACATGGCACTGAGTCTATCCCAGTGACATCTGTGATGTCCTCACTCTGGATTACTGGCTGATGGTTCCTTGATTCTGAGCCCACCTGCCACCCAAGTGTCCACCTGTATGTTTCCCATGCAAATGGTCTTACCTTGGGTCCTCCGGGTACACCTTCTGTTGGTCAGAGGAAATGACTCAATAGTCAAGTTGGGAGAGGACAATGACTTCTGTTGGGAAAGGTTACTTTCTAAGGGTTGTTCTATAATGTCACTATATTTACAGAAAGGACAGGACAGGAAGCTTACAAGAACGAACAATTTTCCCACCTGTGTGTGTTGGTTTGAATTGGGGGAAGGGCAGTTAGGCTTTCAAGTGGCCTTGTTGTGTATATGCAGAATACTGAGAAATGTTGTTCTCGTAAAGATATTAAATAAGACTCCACATGTTCATAGAGTCTCTGAACACTTATCCACAGGCCAGGCTGCATTCTCAAATTGCCACCTCCTGACCTACTTTAAAGACGAAGAGCCAGTAAATCAACTAGTTCTGTTTCACAGACTCTAGACTCATATTTTGGGGGGGAAAGCAAGGTGTCATTCTTGTAGGCACTGACTCCAGAGCATTCACAATCCATTCGTCTGAGACTGGCGAAGATCTCCCCAGCCAGATCGAGACTCCTCCCTCACTTTTGGCACTGCATGGGCCTCTCTTCCCTCAGCACCATCTGGGGCCAGGCTCCTTTTCTGAGGAGCTTCCCAGCAGAATACCCTGCAACTGCTAGCCAGGGGCTCCTGCATTGTAGTGACTGCACCTGTCTAAGCTTCAGGCAGCAAGTGGGTTCACCTGACCTTACCAATAAGACCAAAACTTCCCAAGGGCCTAGTCTGCTTTGTATATGTCCCCCAAGATCTGGCCCCTGAGGAAAGTCTCCTGATAGAGGGTTGGCAAACCACATACCAAAAAATATATATATATATTTTATATGTGTATATATATATATACACATACATACATACATACACACACACTACTCCAAGGTCCCTGCTACCTTTCTTCTCAGGTAGCCAGTTACTACACAAAAGAAACCAAATGCACAAATCCTTCACCACTGTGTAGTGGTTCTCCAAGATAGTGTTGAGGACCAGCATCCTTTTGTATCATCAGTGAATTGAGGGCAGACATACACACCCTGATGAAAAGGCTTTGTGCAAGTCCCCAGAGTATCCATTACCCAATCCAGCATCCAGTGTCCAGCCACACCCCACCCAAGGTCAACTTCACTCTGGGCACGGGAAAGAACATTCCACAATGGTCTAGGAAACTGTGGTGCCAGTAGCATCACCCTCCACAGTCCCTGATGTCTGCAGGGCAGAAAAAAAATTAAAACAGGAACAGAAGACAGAAGGGAAAATCAAGAATTTAAGAGAAAAGAAGGGAGATAGAGGGGAAGAGAGAAAGAAAGTGAGAAAAACAAAAATGATTTTACTAGAACCTGAAATGCCTTTTAGGAACCCAATAAGGTTGCCATAAGCACCTACATTTCCCATCCAGAGACTTGAATTGTGACTATTGGATGCTTTGAAGTGTGATGAGTTCCCCAAATGGTCCTCTGAAGCCTCCCCATTTGGAAATAATTTTGTGCATTTTGATTAAAAGGATTGCATTAAGTCAGAGAAGAACCTACAGCCCCACTAGGAACGGGGAGGAAGCTCCAGGCCAGGCTCCCAAAGACTGAGGAGGTGGGAACATTGCACACACTCTGATCTTGCTCAGAAGTATGGTGAAAACCAGTGGCCTGAGGTCTGACATTAAGCCCACCGTCCAGGTGTATTCTCACCTTGATCCAGCTCTCTAGAGGGGATAAACTTACTTTTATCCCCTCTAGGCCCCAAAGGAGTTGGGCCTTTCTCCTTCAGGTTATGATATAGAGGGTGTGTTCCCCTCTCCAACCACAACAATCCTAGAAAACCTCTCCCCAGCAGCCCATCTTGGTATCTACAATGTCACTCGTAAATTCAGTCCTTTGACTCTTGAAAGATTGATAGTAGCACAAGTTCCAGGGAGGAATTCTACCTCAACCACTGACAGCAACACCTGGAACTTAGTTTATCCAAAACTTTCCAACGGTAATGATCTGCAAGCAAGGGTCCTTCAACCATGGAACCCCAGTTGAAGAGAAGGAGGCAGAGCAGGCGAGGGGTTTGAGGCGCAGGGAGTGAGAGCAACTCCCGACGCTCCCAGCTCCGCCTGAGACCACGCCAGCGCCTTCACCGCCCTACCTTCCCGGTCTCACGTTTGGGCTGAGAGGGCCTTCACGTGGCGCCCCCGCCCCCACGGCAGCCGTCACCGAGTCCTCTTGCCAGGGGCTGGGGAACTGGGAGAAAAGCCCATCTCTTTTACTTAAGGGCTAGCGGCAATTCGCACTCCTCAAATCAAAGGTACGTCCTTCGATGGCTCAAATAGAGACAACCGCATCACAGTCCCCCGGCACCTCACCTCCCAAAAGGAAACCCCGGCTGCCTGGAGTCGTGGGGTCGTCCCCTTACGCGCCCCCTACCCCAACTCTTCGCCACACGTAGGATGCCCTCTCCAAGAGAGGAGTCAGGGGCAGGCTTCCAAGGGAGGGTCCCGACCCCCGATCCTCGAGTTCCCACCCTCGGAGGGCCGGCGCCGGGACAAAAGCGTGGGGGCGGGCTCACTCACCCGCGCGGCGAAGGCGGCGGGGGAGCTGAGGCACCGCGCTAGGCGGGAGAGCCCCAGCCGCGAGCGCGCAGCGCAGGCTCAGCACTTGCTTCGCCGCCGGCTGCCGACCCGGCGGTGCGGGGAACCGGTGAGGCGCGTCCGGGACCGAACGGAGCCGAGTGGGGGTGAGCGGCCCGGCGAGAGAGTGAGCAAGTGTGAGTCCGGATCGAACGCGCGTAAAGGCAAGCGACTGAGAGCGCGGCGCTCCACGTCCGGACTCAAACTGCGGACGCCGGCTCACACGCGCTGATTTGCATGTCATTTGCATAGCGCTCAGGGAATGGACCTGCGGCCCTTTCCGCCACGCCCACCCGCGCTCCTCCCCGGAGTCCCAGTCTGAGAATCCAGAGCAGAACCCGGCCCCTGAGGAGGATTCATCTAGCCCGTCGCATGCGCCGCCCCAACTCCTCACACACCGGACTAGTGACAGAGTGTTTTCTCGATTTTTTATTTTTATTTTTAATTTTTTTTTTCCTCCTGGAAGACCACTCCATACAGGACGAAAGAGGAACGCGCACTAAGAAAACTCTGTAGACTTTTAAATTAAGTTTTTTATTTGATGTGGCTATCAAAAACAACGAATAATCGAGTAGATTCCCCAAATAAATACAGTATAATTTTGTTTTGGGGTAAAGTATCGTGAAAAACTTGTTTACTTTCAAAATTAGTAACATGTGCAATTTTGTTCAGAAAATGAAGAAATACAGAATTGTGTAGGCAATTGAGAATACTACTCGTCACTTTCTAGGAGTAAAACGTTAGGCAGGTTGCTGATCTCTGTTACTCCATTTTCTCATGTCTAAAATGGGGGAAATCTAAGTGACCCATAGAAATGTGAGGTTTCAGTGAAATGTGGCAGGTAAAGCTCTTAGGACGATTCCTAATATAGTTATTATTAATGCTTAAACGTGCAAATATGACCTACGTCTACTTAGCCAAGAGGCAGTCAGATCAAGGTGAGGCAAGAAGCAGGGAGAAGGGGTGAAGAGGCTATAGAAAGCAGAGAAAGAATGCCCAAAGAATAGAGACAGTCTCTGGAGAGCTCAGACCAGAGTTTCCCACTCACCTCCGCTGTCAGGCTAACCAGATCCAGGGCTGATGAAATCTCCTACTCTTGCAGTTCTATCAGCTTTTGCTTCATGTATTTTGTCTCTCTGTTGTTAGGAGCATACATGTTAAGGATTGTTATGACTTCTTGAAGAACTGACTCCTTCATTATGCAATGCCCTCCTTATCCTTGATAACTTATATTGCTCTGAAGTCTGCTCTTTCTGAAATATTAATATAACTACTTTTCTGGTTAGTATTAGCATAGTATATCTTTCTCCAACCGTTTACTTTGAATTTATGTCTTTATAGTTAAAGTGAGTTTCTTGTAGACAACATATAATTGGGTCTTGTTTTTTGGTCTACTCTGACAATCTCTGTCAAATTTGGTGCATTTAGACCACTGATGTTCAAAGTGATTGTTGATATAGTTGGATTAATAGCTACCATATTTGTTACTGTTTTCTAATTTTTGCCCTGGTTCTTTTCTCTAATATTCACTGTCAGAATCAAGTTGAGCTACTGGAGGTAAAACACAAAAGTGTCGGCTCCTCCTCATCTTATATGTCTGGGTCCCCCTGAAGTTTTCAACTGTCAGACTTGTTCACACTGAGCTTCCATAAATTCATTTATTATAGTTCAGATTTTTTTCTATCCCGGCACTGGTTCCTGTGGGGATTTCTGCTCCCGTAAATTGTGATCCTCTGTATCCACCTGTCTCTCCAATATTGGAAGTACAGTTAACCTGTGAGATTCTTCTCTTACAGATCTAAGAGTTGTTGATTTTTTTGTTGTTGTCGTTCAGTGTTTTACTTGTTAGGATGGAGATTTCCAAACTTCTTACATGCCAGACTAGAAATTGAAAGTGTCTCATCAACATTCTAAATTTTCTAGGTTTTTAATAATAGCCATCTTAGCAGGTGTGAAGTATATCCAATTGTGGTTTTGGTTTGCGTTTCCCTGACGACTAATGATGTTGAACATCATTTCATGTGTTTATTGACTGTTGGTATATCCTTTTTGGAGAAATGTCTTTGAACTCTTTTGCCCACTTTTAAAATGGATTACTGGGTAGTTTTTGGTCATTGAGTTGTAGGGGTTCTTTATATATTCTGGATATTAATCCTTTGTCAGATATATGATTTGCAAATATTTTCTCCCATTCCTTGGATCACTTTTTCACTCTGTTGATGTGCCCTTTGATGCACGAAAGTTTTAAATTTTGATGAGATTCAGTTTATCTGTTTTCTTTTGTTGCCTGTGCTATTAGTATTGTACTTAAACTATTGCCAAATCCAAAGTCATAAAGATTTTCTTCTATATTCTTCTAAGGGTTTTATAGCTTTTACTCTTACTTTTAGGTCTGTAGTCCATTTTGAGTTAATTTTTGTATGTGGTGTAAGGTAAGAGTCCAACTTCATTCTTTTGCATGTGGTATCTAATTTTCCCACTAACAATTTGTTGAAAAGACTGTCTTTTCCCCCATTGAATTGTCTTGGCACCCTTGTCAACAATCAATTAACCATATATAAAAGGGTTAATTTCTGAACCATCTATTCTATTCCTTTAATCTATATGTCTGATCTTATGCCAGTATCATGCTATTTGATTATTGTAGTTTTGTACTTAGGAAGTTTTGAAATTAAAAAGTATGAGACCTCCAACTTTGTTCTTTTTTTTAAATATTGTTTTGGCTCGTTTAGTAGTGGGGAGTCCCTTGAAATTTCATTTGAATTTTAGAGTGTTATTTTTCTATTTCTGCAAAAACCAGCATTGGGATTTTGATAGGGGTTGCCTTGAACCTATAGATTGATTTGGGTAGTGTTATTATCTTAACAATATTAAATCTTCTAGTCTACAAATGTAGTACGTCTTCCCATTTATTTAGGTCTTCTTTAATTTCTTTTAGCAGTGTTTTGTAGTTTTCAGTGTACAAGTCTTTCACCTCCTTGGTTAAATTTACTTCAAAGTACTTTATTCTTTTGATGCTATCGAAAATGGAATTGTTTTCTTAATTTCCTTTTCAAATTGTTCATTGCATGTGTATAGAAATACAACTGATCTTTTGTTTCTTGATTTTGTATTCTGCCCTATGACATCAATTTTATTTCACTTCCAAAATTTCTCTTTAGTGTGGAGTCCTGTCCTCTAAGGAAGCCCTGGCTGGTCAGTTTCAAGAGCTGATGCGGACTAGACTGCACCAGTCCTTCCAAACTCTGGCTAGTGATTAGAGATCAAGAGAGTTTGCACAAAGTTCTAGGAAATATATCAATTAACCTGAAAAATATCACAGTCCAAACACACAAACCCAGCACATGTTGTCTGGTTTGTCAAGATAAATAAATGTGACAAAAATTTGTCTGTTTGTTCCCTTAGACATCCTGAAATAATGTGATTTAGCTCCATTGTCCCAAAGCAAGACCCTAGTTGTAGAAAATATTCCTTTGCTTTGTGGGATGGAGGTTGCCTGTTTATATTTACTGCCTTCCTAGGAAGTTTAATCTGCAAGCCCTGGCCTCCATCTATCTGTGTACATCCTCTGCATTTCCTTCCTATCTCTGAATCCCTTCCCTAGCCTGGCCCCCTTCACTGCTGGGTCCTCTTTAGGAAAGCCAAAGGAGAAGGAAAGAGAAGGAAGAGAAGTAAAATGTCACCGTTTACTAATCTCTCACAAATGTTGAATAATAAATAGCTCGCCTTAGTTTATGAATTTGTAAATCCGCCTAGAAAAACATCGATGATTTAAGGCTAAAGACTCGCTGGTCCTCAAGTTTGGCCACATGTTGGACTCACCTGTAGAGCTTTTTAAAAATACTTTTGATTCAGTTGGTCTGGAGTAGGACATGAAAAATAATGTTAAAAAAAATTCCCCAGTAATTCTGATCTGGGACCAGAGTTGAGAACTACTTATAGCTTAGGTAAAATCCAAAACAGAAAGAACAATTTGGAAATAAACTGTGCTTCCATTTGCTCTTCAGTTCTAAGGCTTTTTTTAAATAACAGTGCCTTGACCAATGTATTGACACATGAAAATACAGACATACTGAACTCCATAATGTACTTGTGGATTTGTTTCTATAAATATTTACTGTAAATTGATTTTTCCGTACTTTAAATTCTATTACTGCATGCATTATCATTCCATAATTGAAAAAGTTAATCTTTTGGGGGAAAACATTGACTACAAAGCCCCTAGTGAAAATATAATTCCAAATTCCAGAAAAATGTTTAAATTAATTTTTAACTGTAAAAGTCACACATTCTAATTGCTAAAAAAATGAAGGATAGAACAATACAGAAGGTAGGAAGTAAAAAGTACTGTCATCTCCCCCACAACCACCTTTTGCAATCCCCCAAGTAACATCTGTTGAGAATTTCTTGGGCATCTTTCAGGAAAAGACTGTTTCACTTACTATAATAATAACTCTAAAGTTTAGTCCAAAATGTTATTTTAAAGTTCCTGTGGTTATTATTATGTTAGAAACAAGTTTAAGATCTAAATAAATGATTTCAAGCTGCAGAACTCTGGGATCTAAGAAGGTTATTGGGGTGAATAGGGTGGGGACTGGGGCCAAGACCCCAGGACCCCACCTGCTCCTTGTCCAGAGTTGCTCTGCTTTTCTCTATTTCATGCACTGGGCTTTTTGTAAGACTTTGTGGAACACCTAAATCCACTGTTTTATATAGTCTGATAGAATAGCAACAATGGTTTAAATGAACAGACAAATATGAACTCAAGTGACCACATTCTATTATTTCACATTCTATCTATCATGCTTCCTTATAATTTACTGCTAATAACCTATAGGCTCTCTATTTACTCTCCCACAAACACGTTGTAGAGGTTTATGTTAGAAACCAGAAAGAAAAGTACTGTAAAAACCTAGCACAGCAAAGACCACATTTAAGGACAAAATGAGCACATGAAAATCATGGGTAAGTAATCTATCATATCAAGCAAATTCAGGGGTATTTTATATGTAAGAGCCTTGATTTATAAATTCTGTAAACTCAACTTTCTGCATAATGAGCATCTACAGCCAGATAATACCTATTAAAAATCCATTGTTTTACAGAAGGGGAAGTGGAGATTAGGGAGTAAGTTATACATTTCTACCTCAAATTATTTGTGTGGAAGAAGTACAGTATAGCTGTAAGATCTGAGTCAGCCACTTGGTTTGCATTAAAGCTTTTTCATTAATTGGTTTGTGTGACTTTAGACAAGTAACTTAAATTCTTCTGGGCCTTCATTTCCTAATTGTTAAAAATGCAATACAAATGAAATAAACCCTGTTCACTTCATAGGATTGTTTGAATGTTGAATGAGAAAATGCACTGCAAAGCATATTGGCAGAGTGCTTGACACATAATAATTGTTCCACAAATGGTAACTATTATTCTGTGGAATATCAATTAGTTACTCAATCATGCCATGCCAAATTCAATATTCCAGCCAGTGGGCTAAAATTCTTTTCATTATTTGTGAATACCCAAAGTGAATGAGTAAGTACATTTATCATATTACTTACCGGTGGAAATAACAACACAAAAAGATAGTCATTGCAAAAACAAAACAGCTAAACTATATCATAACAACAAAATGGTATTTCTAAGAGGAAAAAAAAAAAAAACAGAAGAAATCCTTCTCTGGGAAATTTTTGCTCTGGATTAACCCAGCATGTTTTGTAATAGTCTCCTACACGTCCATGTACGCACTGGAAAAAATTGAACAGAGGCCTGAAATTAGGAGGTTGGCTAAAAGAGCAACAGTCCAGATTCTTCTTTTGTGTAGGTCTTTCAGGGTCTCAACTGGTCCTTCCCCCTACCTCTCATCAAGACTATACCTAAGTGGTCTTAGAAAGATGTATATCTACCTTTCCTCCCCAGTAATATGAGAAGGAGCCTTTAAGTTCAGTCACGAGTTCCAGTGACTGGACGTTCTGCCGGGAAAGTGCTTTCTTATAACTATATAATTATTCATGCTACTAATAAAATGCCATTCAAATTATGATAGTGACAAAAATTCTAAAGACTTATAAATTTAACAAGATAGACTCAGGATCTATATTGAAAAAAAAAAAACTGGGGAAAAACTGTTAAAAGACAAAACAGGATTTGAATAAAATGAAAGTCACATCATGTTCCTGGAAGGAACTACAATATAAAACTGTTAACTCTAGAGATTTTAATACACGAATTTAATGTAGTTCCAATTATAATCCCAACAGAGTTTTTCTTGGAATTAGATAAAATGATTACAAAGTTCTCATAGAGAAAGAATGCCAATTAATGGCTAATACAACCATAAAAATGTAATATAAGAGAAAGGGTGTATGTAAGGGGCTTACTAAGGTATCAGTCATACTATAAAGTTTATATACTCAAATCAATATAGCACTAGTAAGAGTATATAAAAATATATTTGAGGAACAGAATAAATAATTGACAATTATATCACAGTAGTTATTAGAAATGTTTGTGTGCTAAAGTAATAGTTCAAATGGGAAAAAGATAATTTTTTTTTTAAAGTGCCACTGGCCACCTATCTAAAAGAAAATAAAACTGGACTGCCATCTTATACTAAATTCAAAAGTAAATTGCAAATGGATTAAAGATTTAAACGTAAAAGAAAAATAATTTTAAACTTCAGAAAAAATATGTAGGAGATTACATGTACAATCTATGGTTTGGGGAAACATTCCTTACTAAGAATCAAGGACTATAAAACAAAAAGCAGGCAAATTTGATCATATACAACTTTTTTTAGGATGATCAGAGGCACTAAAACAAAGTTAATAGCAATAAATATGTTTGGGAAAATGTGCTACTCTATTTTCTAAAGGGATTGCTTTTTATACAAAACACCTTAAAAACTGATAAGACGAAAGCAACAACTGAAAAGAAAATTGTGCAAAGAATGCAAATGAAAAATTCACTAGTAAGTAAACTCAAAAGGCCCATCAAACTTGAATATGCTCAAATTCACTAGAAATTAGGGAAATAAAAATGAAAGTAGCATAAAATTACCTGACACCTATCACACTGGCAACACATAAAAACAGCCATAGCAAAGCTTCCACTGATCAAATGCGAGACAAAATTGTTATTTGTTAATAACAATCATAACTGCAATGGATTGAAATAGACCAAATAAATTTAATCAATGAATTTACAGTGATACTAAAAAACAAGTCACTATTGAAGGATGCTAAGACACCAATTCATTATTTTGAAAACTGGTAAATAACTGGAAAAATTCAAGCATTTTTCTTGTCTTATGTATATGAACTGTGTTATTGGGTAACCAAAAATCAAAAGTAAAGAATTTTTCTATATAGATGTCTTCTACATCATAAATGGAAAAAGAGAGAGTTGGACTATCATCATTTTGCAACATTAATGGATCTGGGCACTGAGCATTAATAATTACTAACATCACAGAGAGACAACTGGACATTATGTGACTCCTGATGGAAGGAACAGATACCAATCTATGAATTATTCTTGCCATAAAGGCCAAACCCCAATGTGACCAAGCCTATAGATTCTATGGCCAATTCACAGGAAATAAGTAGGATGAAGAAAATATTCCACAGCAACATAAGGAGGCAACCTGCAAAATTCAGACTGTGGGAAAATTCACAGCACCAACAGCCTGGTTCCTCCAACAAATGAATTATAAGAAACAAAAAGATAGAGGGGGAAACTATAAATTAAAAGAGACATAAAAGCCTAGCCAATGCAATCTGTGGGCTTTATTTGAATCCTTCTACAACAAAATATAAACACTGACTGAATATTTAATGACTAATTATTCTTAATTTTTAAGATATGATAATATTGTGCTTATTTTATCTTTTAAAAATATATTTATATCTATGGATAAAATGATGTTTGGAATGATATGAAACAGGGGAAAGTGGATGGGACAGAATGGGGCTAGCTGATGGGAACATGAGTATTCATTATACTATTTGCCTACTTTTAGGTGTGTTTGAAATTCTCCATAATAAAAAGTAAACACACATACATGCGAGCCATAGTTCCTATTGTTGATTGCTGGTAGTATGTATGAAGGCAATTCTCACACATTGCTGGCAGGCAAGTAAAGTGTTATAACCTTTTTAGAAGGCAATTTGGCAAGATCTATTGTTAAAAATACATATATCCTTTGACCCCAAAATTCTATTCCTGGGACACTATTCCTTAGAAATAGAAGTAGAAACGCATGAGGCCACATGAAAAGTATGCTTACGGTAAAGTTGTGCATAGGGGACCCCAAACTGGAAACAAAGTGAATGCTCGCAGCAGATTTGGTAGATTGGCCCACTCTCATTCTAGTTAACCCTTTTCTTATGGGTCTTTCTATTTTGCAGAGGCTAGAAAGCTAAAAATATAGTTCTCAGACGCCCTTGAAGCCAGAAGTCTAGATTGTGATTTAATTCACCAAGCAGAGGTACTAATACAGACCTGACAGACACAGCATGGATCAGGAGTCAAAAGTTCTAGTGGTAGCTTCCTGATCCCCAAGTTGCAGCTGAGGTGGTGTGATACTGGAACCAGCAGCCAGGACAACTTTCTGACTCTGATGAATGTAGCAGTGCCCTTGCTGGGCAGGTTCTGTGGCACTGTTGTAGGAGTCATTCCAGGAGGCCCAGCCTAGAACCTGCTGTTTGGGCCCCTCTAATAATTTTGTAAGTCTCCAATTCCCTACATTAAATCCCTTTGTACTTAAAATAATAGTTTGTTATATAGGCCTGAACCAAATTGTTGAATAAATTGGAGCATTATCTCTCTGTATCATGGAATCTTAAACAACCATTGAAAAGAGTGAATTAGATCCATATCATGTGACTTGCTAGACGTCATCTAGAAGAATTTTCATAGATACTTCTAAGTGAGAAAATCAAGAGACAGAAAAGCATAATGTGACCCATTTTTGTAAAACAATGATCAACTCCCTGAAATTTGTATAAATACAGGATCTATATAGGATTTTATGAGCATGGAAAAATATTGACGGTTACACATGGGGTTATGAATAGAAGATGAAATGTGTGGCTCTGGAATAGGAAAGGGGATAATATGGAAAGAAGAGGTGGAGAGGAAAGGCGTTAATAAACAAATATGTAAATTTATTTGTGTATGTATATGTATAAGGAATGCTTGAAAGGATAACCAACATGTTAATCTAAGGATAGTGAGTTTCAGGTGAGATTTACTTTCTTCTCTACATATTTAGATAATGATCAAATTTTTTATAATGAGCATTTATTTTTTATATGATTGGAAAAAGATAAAGGTATTTTTATGATTAAAAAAAAGGCAAAAAAAAATGTGATTTATAATAGAAGCAACAGCTATATGTTACCTAGGAATAAACCTCACAAGATTTAACAGGATTTTTATGAGGCATCATACAATTAATGGATTAGAAGTCTCAATATTATGAAATGGCTATTCTCCAAATTAAGCTATAAATTCAAAGCAATTTCAATATAATCTCAAGAGAATTTTTCACAGAACTTGACAAATGAATCCCTCAATTCACAGAAGAGTAAAGGGCCCAGAATAACCAAGACAACAGGAAGAAAGAATCACCCTATCAGATATCAAGATGTTACAAATTTATAAATCTGCAATAGTTAAAAGTGTGGTATTGCATAGAGGTAGAATATACATAAAGGAAACAGACGAAAGAGAATAGAAATATAGACTTTCAGATGTTGCAGAACTTGGTTAGTGACAGAGATGACATTACACATTTGTGGGGAGGATGGGATGGCAAATAAACATGGGTTGCTGTCCTCCTTTCAGAACCAACCCTAGTAATGCTACAGAAGTGATAAGCGGGTTAATAGTTAACAGAATATAATATAAAAACATTCAGAAACTTTTAGAAAGACAGGAAGTGGTTGCATTCTTTTATGAATATGGGAAATGGCAGCCTGAAATGGAAGATGGCCAGGCAGATGATGGGTTGCAAAAAAACAATCTCATTGTATTTTCCTCCCTCTCCACATTGTTCTGGAGGAGTCACTGCTCACCTCATCACCTCTGTGGAGCAGAAGAATTGTAATGCCAGCACAGTGCCACTGGCTGTATGAATGATGTTATGGCAGAGCTGGAATCTGGCTGTTTGGGAATAGCAAATAACAGGTGCAGATCCAGGTCTTGACCTCTAAGCAGTCCTAACTCCTATTCCAAACCTAAGGGAGGAAATTCTTTAAAAAGAATATGAAGTGATGAAGTCCAGACTGAAATAACAGAAGTCATAAGTCTAAGAACTATTTCCTACCACTATGACCACTGCCCCACAAAATCACACACATTCTATAAACTCATCATGATTTAAGTTACCTTTCCCAGGTATACATTACTTGTCTAGGTAGCATTTCCAAGGAAATGTGAACTTACAGGGGGAAAGAATAGTACAAACAAGATGCAGATGCACGTGCTTAACATTCTATGCTAAAGGAAACAGAACCAATGGACCAGACAAACAAGAATTTAACATACACATAATAAATATGTTAATAAGAAAGTACTGGATACATGAAGCAGGAATAGGCAATTATAAAAAAGAACAAACTGAATAATATAATAGTTGAAATTAGGAATTAGTGAATAAATTATCAGCAAAATAGATATGGCTGAAGAGCTAATTAGTGAGATGAAAGATCAGATCAGGAATCTTTTCCCAGAAGAGTTAAGAATGGAGATGGTAAAAAATAAGAGAAAAGAGACATGAAGCTTTGAATTAGAGGCTTAATAGGAATCACAAGAGAGAGAAAAATAAGTTACCAGGAAATATTTGAAGAAATGCTAAAATTTTTTCAGAATTAGAAAGAGATATAAGATCGCTGATTTAAAGAGCTAATAGAGCACCAATAGGAGACGTTTAAAAAACAACAATAACACTGTCATATTCATTACAGTGAAATTTAAAATCATCAAAGCAAGAGAAAAATTCTAAAGGCTTCCAGAGAGAAAAATTATATCACTTTCAAAGCCACAGGACATGACAGGTTTCTTAATAGCCACAGTGGGAGCGAGAAGACGAAGGTGTAACAGGCAAAGTGCTGAAGAAAAACAAGTGTAAACCTAGGCTTTTATACCAAAACAATCATATTTTAAATTTACTGATTTTCCCTTGCCTTACTTTCATATATTTGCCTTCATTTCTGAGATGGCTCAATTTTTTCCTTCCATTTCTTTCCTAAGCTCTTCCAGTTCCTACTTCATCTCTTCCTGTCGTCTCATTATCTTGTACCTAAGTTCTTGCTTCCCTGCTCATTGCTCTTGATTTGAATAAATAGCTGTTTCATTCAGTTTTAAAAATTCATGGCCAAATATTTGGTTACAACTTTTATCTATTCTGTGGTAACATTATTCCTAATAAGTGTTTTTAATTTAATTTTTCTATTTCTTTCCTCTTTTTTCCCCCTCAAAATATTTTAGGTTTTCTCGCCATCCAAACTCCAGTCTGTAGGCCCTTGGTTGTCGGGCTTTGTGCACTCTCGGACCGAAAGAGTGATGGTGCTGCTAGGATGAAGATCGTGAGATTTTTGATGAAATTGAGTCACGAAACTGTAACAACCGAATTAAAGAATGGGATACAGGTCCATGGAACAATCGCAGGTATAGATGTCAGCATGAATACGCACCATAAAGCTGTGAAAATGACCCTGAAGAACTGAGAACCTGTACAACTGGAAACACTGAGTATTTGAGGAAATAACATTCGATTTTGTATTCTGCCAGACAGCTTACTTCTGGATATGCCACTCATGGATGTTGAACCAAAAATGAGATCTAAGAAAAGGGAAGCTGTTGTAGGAAGAGGCCAGGGCAGAGAAAGAGGGGATCCTAGTCGATAATGTCTCTCAAGATTACTGTTTCAAAGTGATATGTGATTTGGGATATTTTTTGTACAGATTTTGTTTGTTTATGTCAATTTTTAATAAATATAAATGTAAGACAGTTGTTTATTGACTATATCAAATTAAGTTTTAATAATTCACATATATTAGCACATTAAGAAATGAGCATTACTGCTAAGCAGTCTCAGAAGAATTCCATTCTTAGATCAGGCTTTTAATTTTTTTAACTAAAATATTTCCTTTATGAATACGTATAGAATATACACCTTTTTATTTCACACGCACTGGGGATGTATTTTGTTTCACTTTGACTCATTTTCTGTAAAACCTACCTACAAGTGAAGTAATGTGCTTTTGGGGTACTTCAGAAGCTAAAGTTCTATGGAATGGGGTCTGAAATTGATTCCCCTGTCCTGAGTTTTACTCCACGGAGACTTAGGTCCTTAGTAAAAGGTATTAGTCATTTAATTCAAGAATAATTGATTTTGTCCTGATTGTTAATGTTTTACTTTTTCAGTAGGTTCTCAATAGAATATAGTTTTACATTCTCCTGGATTTAAACTGCAGAACATGTTCACTAGATTATTAGTTCTAACCAGTGTTGAAACGTGTTAATGTGGAATGTTCCTGTTAGTGTGTCCTTTATTGAGTACTTTTATAAGGAGTCCTTTGAGAACCAAAGGAAAAAGACCTACTTTATTTGATGACAAAACTGGATTCTTTCCAGTAGTTAATAGGGATTTTTAAAAATTGTTTTAATTGGTTAAGTTTAGAGAAAAATTCTCAGCATATGCAATTGCTTGTAAAGCTTACTACCATTTGTTTATATGCTTAAGGAAAAAACCTAACTTTGAGGATTGGGGGCAACTAAATTTGTATTTTCACTTAATTATGCTTGTAGATTTTTGTTTTTAAATGAGGAAATTTTCTGCAAAGATTGTTGTCTAAAAAGGTTTTACGCCCTGTTGGGAGGGTTACATAAATTGAGAAATAGCAAGAACATTTGTGTGTGGTGTGTGTGGGTGTCTCATTCTTTTCCATCCTCTGATCTGTTAGTGCTGCTATTATTTGAACCTAGGTAGAAGGCAAGGGAGCCCAGTGATGCAGCAAGGTGGAGAGATTTGAAGGGAGCAAAGAAAAGACCTGGCACAAGCCAATAAACATAAGTTGAATCCTGCCCTCATGGCACTTACAGGCAAAAGAGAAGCAGAATTAAATAAACATTGATAGGTAATTTCAGATTGTGACAACTCTGATGATAAAGAGTACTCCAAATTAAAAAAAAATTAATATAGATCCTCTGTTGGTACTTCTTGATGACTCACTCACTTTTTTGAAGCAGAAAAAGAAGATCTTTCCAGATAAGCTATTTCCAGAATTCTTGTGTGTAAGGAGGACCAGAATTTCCCTTAGCATTCGGGGTTTTGTGCATTAATTTGTTTGGTGCTTAGTCCTTCACATGGCAATAGGCATCTATGTTTTCCCCCAATGTAAAGTCTATGAATCTTCCTCCCACTGTCATAAACTAAGGATTTAAAACTTTTCCCTCCAGGTCAGCTGTTCATCATCGAGAATAGAACTCTGCTAGCTCTTTTTGCTTGCTATCTTGGGCTAGCATCCCCTCTCTGTTTCCTCTCATAGGGACCCTGCTTGATAACTACTGCTTTTGGCAGTCCTTCTACCTAATTTGTGGCTTGGCTTTAGAGCTTTCTCCTAGTTTCTCCCATAAATGTTTTTGATTTCTACAAAGAAAGGAGAAAGGAGTAACTTTACACGACCATTTTTGTGTTGAAATCCATTGGAAACTATCATTTCAGTGTGAGGGTGAAATAAAAATATTCAAGTCCTCAGAGAGTCACCACATAGATATTTGAAAGTGACATCAAATAAATGTGGAGGCCACCTAAGATATGAATATTACAGAAAGAGAAAGAACAGCAATCTAAAGCTAAAATTCTATATGACACAACCATGGTATGAGTGTATGTAAATCAGAGCTATGTACCTAGTTCCTGTGGTATTGGGAGCCTTCTCCTTGGAAAACGTAGCATTTTGAGCTGGAGAGCGTCTTTGAGATCATAGCTCCTCATTTGGTAGGTCCTTGGGCTCTAGGTCCCTCAGAGGCACACTTTGTCTTATTTGCCTTTAAATGCTCAGTGTGCAGCACACAGTAGAGAGCTAATAAATTATAAATGAAGGTCATGTGGTATATGAAGACAGTCACTAGGTCACAACCCCTGATCCAAGGCTCTTGCTCTTCTAATGCAATTATTAAAATGAACTTTCCCACACACTAAAATATCTTTGCCTATTTAAGTGTCTTGTATTCATCAAAGATCTATCATGACCTTTCTCAAACTCTGGCCAAAAATACAAACGACAATTTAAATTCTCATACTCTTTCTGGGTAAATTAGACATTGAGAGGAGTCGCTTTATATGTCAGTCATTCATTATTACAGAAATTGACCAGAATTTTTTAGACTGGTTGGGACTGGGGTAGGGAAGAAGTAATGACAATAGTCTGAGTACCTGGTGAAAAAATCATCACCAGCTTTGTGCTGGGGGGAGGATGGAGTGATGGGATATAGGTCATGACTCTAAATAGTGAAGACCTACTTCCTGAAATATTTATTTGTTGACTTGTTCCAGTTTGTCTCATCTTCCACCAATCTATCTCCCTATCCTAAGACAGCAAGTCTGATACTATTGACTGACCTAAAAAAAAGATTAATTTTCTCTCCATCCACTGAGGCTCTGGATTTGAAATTTTATTTTCCTTTACTTATTTCTTCTTGCCAAACCACAAACAAACTGCTACCCTCCAAGAGGGTCTATTCTGCTTGTTTTGGAGCTGCTCACTTTTTAAATATTTGATTCTGGTCTCCTACCCCATTCTGGGCCTAGAGCTCACAGCCAAGTGCAGAATAATCTGGAAAGGATAATGGGGTGAAAATATGTACCTTGGCTGTGTGCCCCCTACTGAGCAGTGGGCAACATTCCTTGTTATAGATTTGAACAAATGTGTTAAGTCTCCAGCTCCAAAAGGGGACCACATTTTCCTCCTGCATAGTTTGTGATACTTCTGTGTGTCTCCCTGAGATGTCCATGGAGGAATGAGCCATCTTACCCTCCAGGCTGAGCAGAAGATAGTGCTGGAGTCCTGGGATTGTCAGAAGTCACTGTGAATGCCAGTGTTAATGGGAGAAAAACTCATGTAACTTTCTCCATCTACTTCTAAAATAGATGGAATTGGCTGAGTGACAGGTGGGAAAATTGTTTTACTAGCATTATGCCACATGCTAAACAGATTTTAAGGACACTGTGTGCTTTTCAGAAAGTAAAAGTAAAACCTTAAGCGTCTAGTACAGTATATACACATATATACACGTAGACCACCTACATATAACGATCTTAGCATCTATTTAGTGATTATAGTTCACAAAACATTTTCACTTATTTAATCCTCACAACAAATCCCAGAAGGAATTCCTTATTATTAGACCATGCTAGTAGAGAATGGCACACAACTAGATTCTGGTGACAGATTTGGGGCCCCAGGGGTTCAAATGGTCATGAAATTTAGCTGATAGTGCGAAGACAATATAATAAGGAAAATAGACTGAGAATCACAATATCTGCTTCAAGGTGTTAGCTGTGTGGCCCTGAGCAAGTGTCTTTAATATTTTTTTGTCTGTTTCCCTATTTCTAAAAATGAAGTTGGACTAGATTATCATAAGTTCCCTATAAGCTATAAAAGTCAAAATTTGTAAAAATAAAGCAAAAATTATCCACAATATTTTTATACCAGAAGTATTGCAACCTTCTAAGTAGGGAATGCTAATAGAAATGGCGATGTTAAAAAATTAGTCTTTAGATGGAATTATTAACAAAGATACCAAGTATGTCACAGCTCTTTTGAATCATACGTGACAAATAATGACCTTCCTTCTCTCTATAAATCTTCTCTGGAGTTGGCAGGGCCATCCCATTGATTGGGAGAATGGCCTGTCTACTCCATGTAGAGTTCTAAATACTCTAACAGAACCCTCATGGTTGACTAATTGAAAGAGAAGTCCTGTCAAAATGCTAGAATACATTATTAAATTGTCAAATCATGGCGTGACCATAGAGAACTCTTAGTCAAATCCTCACATTTTGTAACTGGAAAACAAGGTTCATACAGAAAAACAGCAGCAGAACCTGTGTAAGAACCTAGGTTTCGTGTATAGTTCTTCTCTCCATTCTTTATAGCCTTTTAAGACCTGGCTTCATGGAAAATGACACTTTGAGTTTGTGGTAAATGTGAGCTCTTCTTTTAGGGGTAATTGAGGCCACTAGTTTGGTCAGAACTTCAGTCTTTGAGGAATCGCTTGTTTTCTAGCGGGACAGAACCTGCTCCACCCCCCTGAGCTGTCCTAACATGATGCCACTCAGCTCCAAGAATGACAACATAATTAGAAACTAAATACAGCCCCAATATGATCTGCAGTAATATATGACGGCTAAAGATAGCTAACTCAATCTTTGTCCATTTTAAAACAACTTTAACAAGATTGTAGGAAATGATAATCTAACTGTATTTTGCTTGATCGCATCACATCTGGAGTTCATTGCTCGCTGTTGGATTTAAATTTTAAGACATGGACAAACTGAAGGACATCAAAAGAGGCCAAGAATGGCAAAAGCTCTTTAAATGTTGTTATAAGTCACAGATTGTTCAGTGCCCTAATTTTCAAAGTGCTTTTGCCTACATTTATCCCTCCCACAAATTGTTGAGGTAGGCTAGTAGGATAGAGTATCTCTGAGCTGGTGATAGAGTTAAAAATGTTTCTGTTATCTCCTCTCTTAAATATTTAACTATCTGTGGCTTCTCCTCAGAGTAAGCAGTAGTGTGTAAGTGTGTGATAAAAGTACATTTTGTTTCAGGAGTAAATAATAGGAATAAAGAACAAAAGCAAAGAGCTTAGACATGTGCAATAAAACTATAAAGAAGCTGTTGCATGAACTTACCAAGAGAAAATCAAGTGATGCCTACTTGACCTTTTGTCAGAGATTTAGTTAAGTCCAACAACAGTTTTTAACTGCCGATTATATGGTAGACACCAAGTGTCACAGGGAGCATCAAAGATGAATATATCCTGGTCCCTGCCCTTAAGCATACAGGGTAGCAAGGTTGACATGCAAACTGATACACCCATCAATAGAAATATGTACAAAGCACAGAAGTAGGTACCAGGGGTTTGAAGAATGAGCAAGAATTTGTCAGGAGATGCCTAAGCAAAAGGGCGGCCCAGGCAAAAGGAATACACATTGTGTGTGTGGGATTTTACCAGCTTAGGTATAACTGTAGAACAGCTTCCTTCTTTGGGTATGAGACTGAGATAGGTAACTTCTAAAGTCATTTCAAAAACTCAACTTGTGAGCCCTTGAGAAGTCCCCAAGATCTTACCATTTCCAATAATAATTCTCTGGGATGTCCTACTTAGGCTGACTGTTTTAAATAGTGCCCAGTTCTCTATAAGTGGTACACAAAAACATCAAAACATAAGGTGTAATACAGTTGTATAAATCATTTGTTTAAGCCATTCTGACGTGGCAGGAAATTTAGAACAGATCCGAAATATAATTGTTAGCTAGCAAATCAAATCCAACTTTATCTAGAGGTATGCTTAAATTCCGGACTCCTAAATATAATTTTTGAGAAAGGGACTCTTGCCCTAATAATTAAAACTTAAGCCAATTTTGTCACTCTGTCTCTTTACCCTGTTTCTCTTCACACTACTTATTATATGTTCGTGTCCTATTGTAATGCAAGCTGCTTGAGGGCAGAGACTATCTATCTTGTTCATTGTTGTATTCTCTGAGTCCAGATTAGGAACTGGCACATATTAGAGCTTTTATTTTATTCATTAACTGAATGAATGAATGAACCTTTAGCTGAAGGGATTACCCCACAATGTGAGCACTAGCTACATATTTGGTAAGATGTGATTTGGCTGCATGCCCTATCTAACCAGGATTTGCAGTTCTGCCCTACTTTCCATGTAGTTTAAGCAGGCCTTTATAACTTTAAAAGCACGTGGCATAAATGCGACCATTAGTGAAAAGTAGATTTCTGGAAGATTTACTAAACTCCAAGGTGGTGGGAGTAAGGGAAGAATGTATACCAAGTACTTCTTTGGTTTTTTTTAACCCTGAGGATCTCTACTTTGTCAAGTACAATCAGATTCTTTCATTTTCAATGGTATTCACAAATATGAAATTCATTGTGAACAGTTTGTACATTACCACCATAGATCCAAGAAAGGAAAGTAGAATAGTGACAAAATGCTGGAGGATGGTTTTTTTCCCATTCCATACCCAATATCTATCAGGAGATACCCTGGCAGAGGTTAGGGTATACCTGAATAATATGCTTCTCACACTCTGGGAAATCTGAAAGCATTTGTGAGAATGCTGGGATTTGGGGCCAGGCTGACCCTTCTGAGACTATGATGGGTACTTACTCTGACTCCTGGTGTGAAGAGCTGAAGACGACTACTGAGAACAGGCATTCCTTCTCTCCTTTATATCCCGCTCTCCATTACAGTTCCATTATCAAGATTCATCTTGGAATTTAATGACTTGGGACTTAACCAAGAACTTGATTTTTCATTTTGGACGTTGCTCAGTGTGACTCAAACTGATCAAATTGGAAACTTTGGGAGTCATCTTAGATTTCCCCTTCTCTTTCATTTCCTATTAATGAAATGTCACCAAGCCTGCTGAAAATTTTTCATTTTTCTCTCCTTTTCACTTTTATTGCCAAAGGCTTGTCAATTTATGTCTGGACTACTGTGACAGCTTTTTGAGTGGTCTCCAGTCTCTCCCTCCTCTAATTATTTACCATCACCCTTTGTAGTTTTAAGAATACCCAATTCATCTGGCGATCCTCAAATAAAAAACAGAACCACCATCAAAAATACTCAAACACCCAATGACTTCACATTTAATGGTTATTCCACATCCTGGAGCTTAAGACATTTTACAATATGACACCAACTCTTCAAAATGTGTTATCATCTATTACCATTATCATATAATCTTGACCCCTTTATTTTAGTCAGGTTGCTGTTATCTACCATCCTCTTAAATATTCCACTTAACCAAACCCCATGTTTTGTGATACTTTCTATGGGGTAAATATTTTGAGGATAGTCACAGGATTATCCATATCCTATATACTCTTTAAGATCCAAATGAAATTTTTCTTCTCAGTCTTCCTTGCTTTATTATTTTGTACTTCTGAACTTATGTGTTAAAGAATTGTGACCTGTTACCTTTAAATAAACCAATGACTTAATTTATGAATACTGGAAGTCAGAAAAATTGTAAGTAGTAATGGATAATTCTGTGAAAATAGCCTAGAATTCATCTCATATTTTTAGACTTAAGAAATCTCTGTCTATAAAGTCTGGACATGTCAAAGAGACTATGTCTGGGTACTTAAGAAGTTGTAGCACCAACACTTAAAAAACCAGCAAGAATCGGTTCTGGGACCAGCAGAACACTCTTTAATGCCAAGGCCTGCCCAAGCACTAAACACATAACACCAAGCAAGTGACTTGTATGGAGTGCTAGTGACAGCACAACACTCAATTTCCTAAGAGTTAAAATGTGCTGCTTACATGGAAGAAAGTAATACTGAGTAATTTAGAGGTGTTAGGATAGAGAAGCAGAGTACAACCTAGTTCATATTAATTATAGAACAGAGAATGTTCTCAGCTCAGGTGCTGAAAAAATTGATCAGAAAGGCGAATTACAACCAGTGCAAGATTTACAAACTCCGTCATGTTCAAATATAAGGACAAAAAACAAACATTCCTTATTTACTAAAAAAAAAATTGCCCAAACTGAAACTTATCTATTAGCATTTATCAATCTGACTTTATTTTTTAAAGGCCTTAAACATGCATTCAGTATAAAAACAAATAAAAGTGCCCGTTTTAAGAAACCATATGCTAACTGAGGATGTTACCTATATTTTATTGGATCAATGTTTCTTAAAAGGTAGACTATTTTTTGCCTTAAAAGAAATGTTTACACATTTCACTAAAAAATACTAGCCTGTAGCATAAAGTATCCCATATAAAGACACAATGCCATTAAAAAAACAAAAGGAATCCTGGAAGAGAAACTAGTTTGAATACAGTAAATTGCACCAACACACCCTTCCAATTATCCTTTAGGACAACCGGAGAATCCTTCCAACCTGTACTCTTTACCCAGCAGGGTAATAGAAGAACTCTAATTGCTAAGTACTAAAATAAAATATTATATATAATACTTCCCTAGTTACTTATAACTTTTTTCTCTTAGCACATGTCAGTTTAAGATGACTTGTTTTTACAAGCTCCAATGTTGATATAGTCCAATAATAAATTTATTATTCAATTTATTTTCACACATAATTAATATAAAACATTTCTCTAAAGAAATTTAAAGTATACATTCCATGTAACCAAGTCTAGTCTTCAAAAGAAGCACTCAATCCATTTTCTTCTGAGTTCATTTCTCTAGAAGACCAGTCCTTAAAGACTCCCGGAGTCTAGCAATGTTGGCGTCCAGCGCTGCAAGGCCATTTCGGAAGTCTTGTTCATCACGAGAAGTGAATGTTGAAAAAGAAGAGATGCTCCAGTCAGATGTGAAGTCAGAATTTAAAAAGCTACCATCAGAGAGGGCACTACTTTTCACTTGAAAGCTGCTGCTCTGGCAAGTGGAGGGGCCGTGACACGTGGCTGGTGCCTGTGGATTCTCAGTGGCAGCAGGGATCTTGCAGATGGCTTCCTTTATTTTCTTGAGGAGCTGCTTATCCTTCATTTCGGCTGTTCTCGAAAGTTTCTCAAGTACATTTTCTGCTTCCTTTTTGGAAGAGTAACAATCTCCAGGTGCACACAATTTGTTTTCTTTTTCAGGGACAAGTCCACTGTTGCTGACCGGCTGTGGTGGAGCTACACTGACCTGCGGCTGTGGGGATAATCTCTTCGATAGTGCTGATTTCCTTTTAGAAGTGCTTCTAGAAAACGGGATGTAAATTGTACTATCCAGATTACACTCATCTTCTATTAAAGTTGTAATTTCACTCTCTTCATCAGAATCCTGTTTTGAAAGGGTAGAAGTGATTCCAGGGGCAGACACTTCCTCCGTGCTCCTAGTGTTACTATGCTGTGGGCCTTTGGAAGGCAGAACACTTTCATAGGGCCTGTCTGGCACTATGTTTTTCTCATCGTTAACTGTAGAGAGTGGCTCTGAATGTGTAAAGGTGTGATCTGTTTCTAACTTATTTAGGTAGCTCATTATGGAAGTGTGAGCAGGGATTGGGTCATGTTGAGGTTGTTTATCATAAATGTTCAGAAGTGATTTGGTAAGATTATTCCCAGGCTTGCAGCGAGCAGTGTCCATACTAAGATCTGAGAGAAGCTTTGCCATACTGCTTTGTAAAGTTCTGTTAAGAAGAATTTAGTACACTAATTATTTTTTTATTCATTTATTTATTTATATATACCCCGTCTTTCAAAAAAAGGATTTGAGGCAATGTCCGGGTCTTAATATGGAGAAAACCAACTAAGA
>NW_006431048.1:3517358-3550887 GCF_000325575.1 Pteropus alecto
GAGTAAGTTAACATCAAATTATAAAAGATCTTGAAGTCTGTATTAAATCTAATGTTATATCTAAAAATAGAAACTCAGAAATTTTTTCTCTTAAAGTATGGAGATGCTTTATTCTTGAGCAACATTACAAAATGGCAAATATACTACTCATTTGATAGTGTATTCTGTTAGTAATTAAGATATTTCTCTCCATTCAAAATATATATGCAAAAGACACTGGAAAAACACTGGAAAAAAAAAGACATAAAATTATCTGGCAAAAACAGGTATAAATAAAAGCAAAGTACTAGGAAAACCACAAAGGATTTGAAGTCAGACAGAAATAGAATCGAATCTTGGGCAAGTCACTCAATCTTTCTGAATCTTAAGTTCTTCAACTGCAAAATGAAGATATCTATTTCAGAATGACAATGAACCTTAAATAAGATAAAACAATAAAACATAAAGGTAAAAGGCTTAGCACAGTTTCAGGCTAAATGGGTATTCATTTAATGGTAGCTTTCATTAGTCCTATTAAAGCCATTTTATACCAAGCCTTAGTCTATTTGAAATCAATCACATATGTTCTTACATACTAATAAGAAAAAGAAACATACCAATTTAAAAAAGAAACAAAAGACCCCAACATGTAATTTTCAAAGATGACAACTAGTCAATAACATGTTTTAAAAGTTCAACTTTTAATCAGAGGAAGTCAAACTTTTAAATGTGATTTATTTTTTTTTTTTGGTCTATCAAGTTAACATAGTAAAATAAGAATATCCACTGTTAGAGAAGCTTGAAGAGGCAGGTACTACTAGTATACACTTGTATTATTATTCTAGAGAGCATACTGACAATACATAAGATTTGTATATCCCACGCTTTTGACCCACCAATTTACACTTCTAGGAATTTATACTATTGATATACACTGTAAACAAGAGCCTGCACCCAAAGACATATTTACAAAGATATAACTTGAAATAAAAAATAGATGGACTTAATACCTTTATCTTCAAATACAGTAAACTGATTTAGATAAATTATAGTATAACTACAACAAAGCCATTTATAGTCATGTTGCAAAGAATGAAGACTGATGTGGAAATGTTCATTATATGAGGTTAAATTAAAAAGAGCAGGCCATAAGTAACATGCATATAATACTATTTTTGTAAAAACATTTACACACATCCAAATAAAATACTAAATCTCTATATTAAATAGCAGTGATTATATCTCTGGGTATAAAAATGAGTGATTTTTTTTTCCCTATAAAAGAAAAAAATTATTTTTTTCCAATGTGGCTTACAATATTATTTTAAACATGCTCTATTTTGAGTTCTGATTGCTCTTCAAGTGGCAATGGCTCCTGTCATTTTTTTCTCATATCTCTTCTAAGAAGCTAATGAGCTATTATTAAAAGACAAAAATATGCTATAGGAACATATCTTTAAAGGAATACTATAATAAATAATGACCCACTAATTAATCCAATCAGAACTTCATACCAAAATTTTTATTTTTCAAAAAGGAATACATATTTATGTTGACGTTTCTTTCCAGACTTAAATAAAAATGTTATCTTTGTTGTGGACAAAATCAGTGATATAGAAAGGAAGGAAGGGACAATGACATTGATAACAGCTTAATCTATGGAAATTAATAGCAACCAATAAGCTTCTGATATATAAACAAAATGTGATTCACCACTATCTCTGAAATTAAAAGAAAAATCTCTAATTAAAGCGATGAGTATATGTGAAAATTTTAAAGGAAGCAGTATCGGCACTATAAGAACTATACAGTGGATATATTCGTATTTGTATTACATGGGGTACAGATAAACACATGGATTTTTAATGCTTAGAAAATTGGCACATTTCATAAGACAAGCAAGGTTCTTTCTTGGCTAGTTATAAAAATATACTAATTTAAATAACTATCAGCACTTGTAAGAGTGCTCTTAGAACATATAAGAAGATTTACTACTTATTTATTAAAACATATTAATTTTCCCCACATTTCTAATGGTTTTATGTGTTACAGTGAAATATAAAAAAAAATGATAAAGATTATTTCAAAATTACTGAAAGTTAGAGAGAGGAGAGAGAGATGGTTTAAGATATTAGTTTAGAACTAATATCTTATGTGTACCTTCTAGTTCCAGAATCCCTTCCCAATAGTCTGAGAAAGGAATTCAGAAATTTTGTGCAATCTCTAAGAGATTATTTAACACACATGCAAAAGACATACACAATTAGCATTAATGTATTGGTTAGGTAGAAAGCCAGAGGAGAGAAAGAGCAATTAGGAGGATCATTTTATAAACTATATAAATGTCTAACCAAGGTACTGTATACTTGAAATTAATAAAATTTTTAAAAAGAATTAAAAAAAAAAGACATACACTTATCTGAGGTGTAGATGAATGTATGGAGTAGATGAATGTGAGAATATATCTGAATTGCTGGATGTTGCTACTTCACCTTCTAATGTCAAAGTAAAATTAAAGTGGCCACAGAAGCCCAACTTCAGTACTAGAGATGTTTCTAATTAATTGAATTGCATAGGCTGTCAGTCACCAAACATACATCAACAACATGGGTGAATTTAGACACAATTATGCTCAAAGCCAGGCTTTTTGTTTTGTTTTGCTTTTTAATTTAAAGAATAAAACAAAAATTGCTATCAATGGGTATACATATTTGCATTTTGAAGCCGTTACTCGATCTTCAGAAAATGTAGGAGTAGTATTAACCTTTATAAGACACTGTGCTAACCCAGCCCACTAATGATTCTACAATCATTCAGAGTTCAGTAATCTAATGGATGAGGTAGCAGTTATGAGGCAGGATTTATGCCAGAATAAAGATAAAAGGTCTTTGACAACAATGGGAAAAAACTGACACGAAAATTCTTGAGAGTTCTAAGAAAAAGAGAGCAAAATTTCTGCACCTAATAGTTTAGACAAAATCTATTCTAAGAGCAGAAAACATACAAGAATTAATGAGCTTTTTCAGTTTCTATACTTCTATGTTAGGGTAAATGTCAAGAAAAGGCTTCAACTGCACACGAATACTTTTTCATTTTTAATAAACACTAGAAAAAGGCAGACTGTGTGTTATTTTGAAGAATGAGCAGATACAAAGATATCTTCTACAAAGAAAAATCTCTCAATAATGGAGCATTTTCTCTCAGAGAGAAGCTGTCCTTTTTAAAACAGGAAACAGGCTGAAGAGGGAATCCAAAATCTTGGCTCAGGTCTCGGCTCAGGTCTCAGCTCAGGCACTAACTAGCTGTGAAAGTCAAGTAAATTCCTTCATTCTTTGGGCTTCCATTTATGCTAATTTCTAGAATAATTATACTAATACTCTGAAAAACTGTTCCTTCATTTTTGTTAATTTTCTTCACAAATGCACCACACATGTTAAATAGTTTTTAGTCCAGTTTATCCTTTAAAAAAGATGTATCTTCCTACATAAATCATCAAAGCGCTGGAATAAACTTTTTGCTTGATGATGTGGATATTTAGCAACTAAAATGATTAAATTTTTTTGTTTCATATATATATATATTTGGAACATAATATACAATAAATGTTTGTTGAATAAATGAATAGACAAATGAATCCATCCATTTGTCTATCCATTGTCTCCCTTGTAAAAAAATGGCTAAAGTTTACTTAGTCTGCATTAGGCATGAAGTTGTTGTTACCAGCAATAAACTATTCTAGCTAAGGCCATGACATGTGAACGAGTGAAAGAAAACGTGGCTAGGAATTAAGAGACGTGAGTTCTAGTCCCAGCTCTGTTATTAAATTTCTATTGATATTTAACTTGCATGGTCCCAGTTTCCCCACTTATGAAGATGCAGATATTAAAATCTTCCCTCCATACGTGAGGACAAATAAAATAATAGCTATGAGAGAGGACCTTTTTAAAAAAATCAAAGTATTTTATAAATAAAAGATAACATCAGCTCTGATTTCATGCCCATAAAGGAGCTGGCTTTTGTGGTATGAAGCAAAGATTGTGAGAAGACAAGAACGCTCCTAGGGAATAGACTTTGCTTCATTTTCTGCTTGGGGCTGAGAGCCAAGCCCCTTAAAATTAAGAGATGCTCCCAGTGACATGTAAACAGCGGCACATGGACCTTGACCATGCCGACTTGACATCTTGTTTTTCTTTTCCAAAAGGACTATCTACCATATCTACTTTTAAAAAGTTTAAGACATAATTTATATACTATAAAATTCACATTTTAAAACTGCACAACTTAGTGGGTTTTAGTATATTCACGGAGTTATACAAACATTACCACTATCTAGTATCAAAACATTTTTATCACTTCTTTAAAAGGAACTCTGTATCAATTAGCAGTTACTCCCCATTCTTCTCCTCTTTCCCCATCTTTTGGCAACCACTAACCTCCTTTTTGTTTCCATAATTTTGCCTATTCTGGACATTTCATATAAATACAATTATATAATATGTGGCCTTTTGTGACTGGCTTCTTTTACCATAAATACTGATAACAATGGAGTTTTCACCCCCGAAGTACTCCTCAGAAAAGAAAAGCTTTTTCTTTGGAAACCTAAAGCTTTCATAAGAAGGGACAGTCTCTCAGTTACTTTACTTTGAACGACAGTGGTACACACCAATGTTTTAGAAACTCTGACTGAGCCTAGTTAGAACACTACATGGATATAAGAAGTGTCTTGCTTTCCCACTATTCAATAAAGTCTAAGTGAAATTATTCTTTGAAATATGAATGTGGACAAAGAGCAATATTTCTATGCTAACATAGCTTATATAAAGTCATTTTAAATGTTTAAAAAAATTAATAAATTAAATATTACATATATATTACTCTTTCATCTATTTCCCTAAAAGTTTGTAATTCGAAATGGTAGAAAAAAGTTTGTAATTCGAAATGGTAGAAAAAAGTTTGTAATTCAAAATGGATCTTCTCATTTGTAATACAAAGGAGATTGTTTTATATTCAAGATTGTTTTATATTTGGAAATATGAATTTCTAAGATCATTCAAAGGCATGGTCAGATCTGATGATATTCAGGCCTAACATATCTGATTTCTCCTCCGGCGTTTTAAAAAGTAGTTATAAATCCAATCCTTAGGAAATGTCTCAAGAGAAAACTGAACCTTATAAGTGTATGTTATATAAAAATTGAGTGATAATATGAGTAAAGACTTGGTAAGGAATGAAGGGATCTTGGGGGTTGCTGCTAACTCTCTCATTTTGAAACAAATGAGGCTCAAAGAGGCTAAATGACTTACCCAAGATCATATGGTGTGAGGGTTTACTGTGCTAAGTGCTTATCCTGAGTTATTTCTTAGACCCCCCTATCAACCCTATTCATTTCCCCACTTTACAGCGGAGGTTTAGAGAGGTAAATAACTTGCTCAGAGTCATATAGCTAATGCATGATATAGCTGGGATTCCACTCAGGTTTCTTGAGCTTCAGAGCCAGAGCTCTTAACCATTCTGCTAAAAAAGTCTTCAGGTCCTCATCAGAGCCCTTTTCCTGGAATCACATGATTTAAAAACGCATTTAGCCAGGTTCACAATTTCTAAACTAACTAACTGGAATAAAAAAAGAAATTATTAGAAATTAGCAAAAACATTGACAAAATAAGAGAAAAAGACAGGAGAAAGAGAGGCAGATCTAAAAATATTTTATAGTTTATAGATATTTAATAAAAGGAATAAATTATTCAAATGTTCAGTATTACCTGGTTAAGTCTCTCAGTTGAGTCACCTCAGCATCACGCTGACGTAATGTTATTCCCAATATCTGATTTTCCTTTTTAGCAGCTTCTAATTTAAACTGGGAGCTTTTCACATTGACTAAGGCTTCCTCCAATTCTAAAATGACAAACAAGTTTGTTTCTTTATTCCATTTTTAAAAATTTGTCCATAATTACAGTTCAAATACATACCAATTTTTATTCTAGTTGTCTCAATGTCAAATTGCTGCTTATTATCAAGTATAGTTTGATCTTTTTCTTTAAATATATCAGCAAATTTTTTGTTTTCATCTTTCTGATTTTCGATCACTTTTAAAAGCTCTTCATTTTTATTCTGTAGTAATTCCTGGCTCTTCAATGATTCTTGTAATTGATTTTGCAAGGACTTATTCAATGACTGAAGAGAAAACACTGTGAGACAAAACAGATCAAATAATTATTTCTCCAATTTAAAAAGTACAAACCTGGAAAAGATCTGCTTTTAAAAAAGAAAAGACTTAGAATTTATTGATTTTGTTTAATAATTGTATGCTTAAGCAGTTCTATGTTAATACTAAATGTATTTTTTTTTAATTGTTTGGCAGAAGTCATGCCTTTCTTATCCAATTGATATTTTGGGCATTAAAAACAATTTTTTTTTTACTTTTCTAAATGAAAGAATAACACATGCACAAATTTAAAAAAAATTCAAACACCACAAAATACCAATGATACCAATAATTCGCAATGAAGAGTCTCTCTCCGACCCCACCTCCACTCTCCCCAGAGGTAATCATTAACTTTAGTATCTTTCGGAAAAATACGTTTGCATATAACATATTTAAATGTAAATGAATCACACTACAGTATACTCTGTTTTTAACCTTGCCTTTTTTCCTCTTAAGATTTTATGTATCAGCACAAAGGTCTATAATATTCTTTTTAACGGCCATAAAAGTATACCGTATCATTAGTTTAAAAAATGCAACCTTGAATAAAGGCTTACTTTGAGGCACTATAGTAGAATCTGGGCATTCTGGGGTGAACAACAGAGACACGGTCCATGCTCTCATGGAGCTGGCAACAAATAAGTAATTATAAATAGCAATAAATAGTCTCAAGGAAATAATAAGTACATGCATAGAGAATAAAAAGAGAAGCTACTTAGACTGAGAACTACTGATCTCCTCACTTCCCATCTTAGCCTCCTCTCTCCCACCCATCCTCCCTATCCCCATTATTTATTCAGAGTAAAATCAAAATTATCTTTCCCAAAATTACTCTTGTGAAGTCGAGCACATTTATAAAGTTGTGTATTCTACTGGGTGCTCATATTTTTCTTATTCCTTTGTAAGAAATATTTATATATTAAGAAAATTAAGCCTTTGTCATATCATGTATTACAAAAACATGTTCTAATTTTGTTGATGTATTTTGGATGTATTTATAATTGTGCTATGTAGAAAACAAAAAAAAAAATTTCTGGGGCATATTTCATCAATCTTTTCCTTTGTGGCATATGAGTTTTTGTCAGGCTTAGAAAAAGATCTCCTCACCCTCCACACCTCCCCTCCAAAAATAATTCTCATCTTTTCTTCCAGTAATATTAGTTTTTTTCTTTCTTCTTTTACTTTAAGCTCTATGAGCCATAAAAACAATTTGGCAACATTTGTCAAAACTGCAACTGCATATACCCATTGACTCATCAATTCTATTGCTGTAATCTATAAAAATGCCCACACATGTGCACAAAGACATACGTACAAGATTTTCATTGAAGCACAGCTTGCATTGGGAAAATGGGGTAAAAATGGGGTAAGTTCCTAGATATCTATAAGCAGAGGACTTTAAATACATTATGATATAACCACATAAGCAGAATATCCAAGTAGTTCTTGAACAGAAACATATTTATGTATTGTGATAAAGAAATGTATCTATTACATGTTAAGTGAATCAATGCAAGCTGCAGAAGAGAATATACCATACAAATCTCATTTCTATTTTAAAAAATCTCATTTCTAAAATAGAAAAAGTATTTTTATATAGTTCTATTAGCACCTGTCACGTAGTAGGCACTCAGTAACTATTTATGAAATAAATCAATTCTATGTGAACAAAAGATATGTGAAAGGATATACACCCTTTTTTTAAAAAAAAATAGGGGTAGGTATATTATTAGGAAGTGATAGCATGGATCTTTTATTTTTTGTTTCTGCACTACTTTAAATTTTAATAAGGAGTATTAGTCCTATTATTTAAAAATTTTGATTAAAAAGAAAGTCCACTAAGACAAAGTAATTAAGAAAGCTCAATTCTTTATCAACATTTCCAGGGCCACAAAGAATTTACATCAGTTCTGAAAGTTCTTTTACCTACATTCAAGACTGCATTCCCGAGAACCAGATGCCTTCTGAGTTTTTTCTTGTTCTTTAAGTTGCTGGTTCAAAATTCTCAACTGCCTAAAGGAAATAATGAAGAAATATAAACACGAATGTAAGAATTCTAAGCTGACTTAACAGTGTACATTTGACAGCTTTTTAAAAAAGACAACATAAACCATGGCAACCGGGAAGATATGATCCCCCAAACAAAAGACAAAATCAAATAAAACCACACTACTGTTATTATTTACAGGCCTGAATGCCAGGGATAACAAAACCTTCCCTCACTAGAAAAAGGTTAACTTCTCTGATTTTTCCTTTTTCCTTTTTTGTTCTCTTATCTTTTCAGTGATGCCCTATTTCTTTCATTTCTTATCTCTTCTTGCTATTTTTGTCTTCTCTGTATTTTCATTCTTGTAGTAATGATCTACTTTTTAAAAGATGTGTCATAACTATGAACTAGAATGTCCATAGGGACTGACTGCTATCAGACATCTACCTGCTTAGTTTGTCATACACTGAAAAAATTTGGAAACACAAATCTATGCTCCTAATAATTTCTTTATTGGATAGAAAAGTCATTATTTAAGAGAATGCTAATAAGCAGGAACTCTGCTCTACAATGAACTCCATAATTTGTAGCTGCTTCACAAATAAGGACATACAAAAGGAAATACAAAAGTGTTTTCTTTACTTTTAAGAAGTTAACACTAATAAAGGTTATCTCTAGTATCTTTCCAGAATTACTTACCTGAAAATATTCAGCTTTACAGTATTTGTTTTTGTTATTGAGTCTAAAATGATTGTGTGCTATCCCATTATCATTTACATGTATTAATGCCAAATGGATTAAAGAGTAAAACGTAAAATATACAAACAAACAAAACCAACTATACAAGTTTTAGGTGGAAATCTATATAATCTTGAAGTGGGAAGGCATTCCTAAGCATGATTCAAAATCTAGCAACCATCAGAGGAAAGAATGAAGGATTAACTATATCAAAATTTAAAACTTGTTCTCGAATTAATAATCTAGAAGATAGCTTCCACATGTATAATAGACAAAAGGTCCTCAACATTTAACGAGCTCCTATAAATCAGCAAGAAAGGCAGTAAAAAGTGACCAAGACTAAGAATGAGCAATTCATATAACATAGAAATGGCCTATAAGCATGTGAAAAATGCTCAGTTTCACTAGTTATGAAGAAATACAAGTTTAAAACAGGAGCTATTTTATGGCCATGGGACTGACAAAAATAAAAGGAAATAACACTATTTGTTGGTGAGGGAAACATGGTATAGGGAAATGAATTACCCCTATAATCTCACCCAATTGGTGGGAGTCTATCGGTATAACTATTTTGCATGGCAATTCGGCAATATCCAGTAAAATGTAAAAACATTTCATAATCTTTGATAAAATGATTTAACTAAATTATCTAACCTCAGAAATAGTTACACATGTGCAAGACATCTATAATCTTGTAGATCTATACAAGGATGTTCACAATAGCAATATGTAATACTACCAAGTTAACAACAACTTAAAATGCTACGTAAATTATGGTATATCCATGAAATACTAACACACAGATATTAAAAAAATGAGACATCCATATGTACTGACATGGGAAGCTCTCCGAGACATATTATTTAATAGAATTCTGCTTTTCTGAAGTTTCTCCTTTATGACAAAGAATGCAGATCTAGAAAAGGCAGCACAGGCTGGTATCAACAACTCCAACTGGAATACTTCTTTTGGTATTTTCCAGAAAAACAACAGGTGCTGAGGTCCTCTTACACACCAAGTGTGTGATAGAAGCTTTCCTTGGTCAGATTCTTCTCTTTTCTTCTCTAACAAAGCCAATCTAAACTTTTCATCATTTATTATAAATCTCTCAACCTTACCCTCCTCTCAGTAAAATACTTTCCTATTTTCACTAAAAATAATATAGTTTGGGGACAAACTCTGTTATCCTTCTGTTCCAGGGTGTACAAATTTATCCATATGTACACTAATCCTCACTTCTTTCTTCTAGTCTTAGAGAAAGTGAGCCTCATCAACTCCCTGGATCCCATCTCCTCCTATACCCCAAGCCCAAGGGACTCCGCGCTCCTATTCCACTCCCTTCACCTTCTCCACCTGCAGCTTCTCCCTCTTTACTGGCTCATGTGCCTGAGCTGAGAAGCATAATAAATTGCTCTCATATTTAAGAAAACATTCCCTCTAACCTAATTGTACCATTAGCTACTCTCCTTCCTTCTCATTCTTGGCTTTCAAAACATGATTGTTCTATACACTAGTATAGAGATTATTCTTTAATCTACCTTTGTCCCTTTTGCCAGTTCATTTTTAATGTTATGCAAAGATCTCTCCCTTGATAAATTATTTCTTCCTATAACTTTTTTGATATCACTTTTTCTTAGTTTTCCTGCTACTTCCTTAGTTGCTCCTTCTCAGGTTTCTTTGACGAGCTACTCTTCTCGTGTTCTTTCTCTAAAAAGCTATTACCCAGTAATGTACCCTCAACTGTGTTCATACTCTATACCTTCTTGTGAGTTTACCACTTCTACACTGAAACAAATCACTTGCTTTTATCATCATTGTTTCCAGTGCCCAAAACAGTGCCAGGTCTATAGTAAAAGCTTAGTAAAAATGTGTTCAGTGAATAACTCTAAAGTCTACATTTCTATCCTGGACCAAGTTCCTGTGCTCTACTTGTACCTACATAAGTCCAGATGGTCTAAATGACATTCGGCATGTCTAAATCTTAACTTACTGGCTCTCTCTCATTACATCTTCTAATTCAAAAATAAAATGAAATAAAAATCTGTTTGTTTTCTTATTATTGAGTTGTATGAGTTCTTTAAATATTTTGGATATAAGCCCCTTATCAGAGGCGTTGTAATGGGCAGACAACCTAAACAGATAATTCTCCCAAGAAGACATACAAATGGCCAACAGACACATGAAAAGACACTCAACTTCACTAGCTGTTAGAAAAATGCAAATCGAAACCACATGAGATATCATCTCATACCTGTTAGAAAAGTTACTATCAACAGGACAAGTAATAACAAGTATTGAGAGGTTGTGGGGAGAAAGGAACTCTCAAACACTGCTCATGGGAATGTAAATTGGTACAGCCACTATTGAAAACAGTATGGAGTTTCCTCAAAAAACAAAACAAAACAAAAACTCAAAAAAACTGAAAATATTTATCTGCAAAGATACATGCACCCTGATGTTCATAGCAGCATTGTTCACAGTGGCCAGGACATGGAAACAACTGAAGTGTCCTATGATAGATGATTATATAAAGAAGATGTGGTACATATATACAATGGAATATTATTCAGCCATAAGAAAAGATGCAATATATATACATATATATGTGACAGAATGTTGAATTGTACACTTGAAACTTATTTGATTTTATTAATCAATGTCAACCTTAAAAATTTTTAATAAAAAAATAAATTAAAAAAAAAACAAATAATCTGTTCTTCTTCTAGTAGCTTCTACCTGGAAGAATTATATTATCATCTATCAAATGATCAAACCAAGACTGAGTCAGCCTTGGCTCCTCCCACTAACTCTCATTTCACTTTTTTGTGCTGCGTGGGTACATAACAGTCTAATATTTGAGTCTAAAATCAGGAAGTGGTCATGAATTTTAACTTGCCCTATAAATATTAAGGCACTCACTAGCTCAATGGTTCCTAACTTAAGTAGTACCCCTTCAACCATCATCCAAAAAATTTGGGAATGGCTTTGGGTGGTCACAATGAATGGGGCACTACAGACAACCAGGAAGGCTAAATGTTGAGCACTGTGTCAGGAGTCCCACACAAAAACTGTCTAGCCCAAAATGCCAAAAATGCTAAAATGCCATAGAAACAATTCACCTAGTTATTTTTTATTTAAACCCACGAGATGGCAATAAACTCCAAGGAAGTCCTGAAAGATCACTTTCTGGCTAAAAAGAAATGTATAGTTTCTAGATATCCAAACAGAAAAAAATTTTTTTGTTGTTTGAAAGTGGTAAAAAACAGTTTTTAATGAGCCAATGCATTCCAACTTTCATTTGTAATAGAGCTTACGGATGATTCTAAGTTAAGATTTCCAAAAAGGCACAAAAATTCCTATGCTTCTGCTGGAAACATGATTCTGCTAAAAAGCATAAATTTGTCAAATTCTTCATTTTTCAACAATTTCATTTTCAGAAGGTCAAGTAAACAGTGGCAATAGCATGCAAGATAATCTTTGACCTCTAAAGATACAGAGCCAAAAAGCTCTGGTGCCAAAGTCTACAGAATTAGTTTAAGACATCAAACTAATATCTTTTTTAAAAAATTAAAAACAAACAATGAGTGAAGTAGTAAGTATCATTTTTTTAAAGGGTTTATAAATTAGCTCCTAAAACAACTCTAAAATGTTCTAAGGAATAGAAATAAATAAAACCATTGATATTTCTGACAGTCACAATGTTAAAATAGATAATATTCTGAGACTAAGTTCTGGTAGTTTATTTAAGAAACCAATTAGTCATACCTTTAAAAACTGACTTAATTTTAAATACATCATAATATATTCTTTTGTTCCACAAAATACACCTAAATACTGAAGTATAAATAAATTGGTCTCTACTTCCTAGAGAGGCAATATAGAAATACAGAAATTAAGATCATTGTGCTCTAAAATAAAACTGCCAGGTTTGAATCCTATTTCTGTTATTTCTTTGGTTTGTGACCGTAGGCAAACAACATAACTTCTCTGTGCCTTGGTTTCCTCATCTGTAAATGAGAATAATAAAACACCTACCTCGCAGAGTTGTGAGAATTTAAAGAGATGACACATATAAAGGTTGTTGATAGCCTGGCACATAAGAAACATCCAATAAATGTTAGAAGAAGTATTGACTATTACAATTAGTATTATTTATTTTTGATTTTGATTTTGAAAAACTTATATTTTTATCATAGAGATCACTTACGCCAGGACTGAAGACAATATTATTAGAATTTAAACCCAGCAACCCCATCATATGTCATAATATCTAGAAACTAATGATTATTAGAGAAATAATTTTAAGCAGGTAAATCTTACTAGGTGTTGTGCCTTTACAGGCTCCAGATCCATGAATTTAAGCTACTTTCCAACTAAGAATCCTATTTTATTGCTTTTCAGTTTCTTGACCATATTTATACAAGTCCTTGAAGGTCCTGTCTGGTACAATGTCTATAGCTCATGCAACTGTAATGCCCTCTTAGAGTATACTCACATTGCAGCACTATGGAAGCACTGAAAATGTGCTCTAATTCTCTGCAACGTATACTGGTAAATAAACACCGGATTGGTGGCCTTGTTGGTCATCAATGAAACATTCAAAGTTAAGATGTTATTGATAATATGTTAGTGATTTCTATATTTCAAGATTAGATCCCTGGTTTACATCCTAAACATTAAAGATTTACTTTCCTAAATGAATTAAGACTATAATTCCAATATAAATTAAGACGATCAAAAGAAAAAATACCTAAAAATTGACATGACTTTTTGTTTACATTTGAGTGTGATGGGGCTACTAGTGCTCACCCATATCAGGTTCTCCTTTCCTTCTGGAATATATGAAAAGTATGGGAATTTATGTCCCAGATGTTTATATAGGCAGGGTCATATGCCTTATTTTAGCCTACAAAATATAAGTAGAAGTGAGATTGTCACTTCTAGGCTGGGGCATGTAAGAGTTGGTGTGCTATCTCCATGTTCTTTTTTTCCTGAAAAATACTTATTGAAACAGTGGCCTCATAATGGAGGGAACCTAAATCCTGTGTTATAGGAAGAAAGAGAATCTCTGATGACCCATGTTGATCTTGGTGTGAGGGAGAAAAAACTTTTGCTGTGTTATGCCACTGAGATTTTGGAGTTTATTACTGTAGTATAGCCTACACTAGCCTGATAAATACCCTGAAGTACTTCATTTTCCTCTCTATAAACCACCAAATGATAACAGAGGTAAAAAGAGGCAGGAGACAATATGACTAGTGAGCAGAAGTAATGAAAGCATTAGAGAATGCTAGGAATGTTTGGAAAATGGGGAAGGAAAAATAGAAACACATGAAGACAGTAAATCTATTTTCCTTATGGAGCCCTAGATAATCTCAC
Organism: Pteropus alecto; assembly: GCF_000325575.1. Classification (NCBI taxonomy): domain Eukaryota; kingdom Metazoa; phylum Chordata; class Mammalia; order Chiroptera; family Pteropodidae; genus Pteropus; species Pteropus alecto. The sequence goes on from NW_006431048.1 coordinate 3,531,644, forward strand.
TTGACACCTTTTGTTCTGGCCATGAGACATCTCTGCATAGAGACAAAAAGACTCAGAGCAATTCTTACCTGCGTAACTGAGCATTTTCACTTCTTAGTGGTTGCATGGCCAGTGCTATTTCAACTTGAATATCTGTATTTCCATTTATTGCTGGAAGAAGAAATATACATGCCTCCAATTCTGCAATCAATCTCTGAACTTCCGAATCCTCTACAAAAGGCAGAAGAAATGAGTAAAAACAATATTGTAAATTATTTTTGGATAAGATTATTCTCGTGTATTACTAAAAAAGAAAAATTTTTAGATATGTACATACTTGCTATAAATAAATTTAATTATTTCTAAATCTAATACACAAGTCCTATTTTCCTTTTTCCTGCTGCCTACATTGGATTATTCAGAAAAATTCTGAAGAAGTTAAATTCAGTAAACTAAAGATTAATCTTAAATCAAAGGATTATTAGTGATTTTTTTTTTTCAGTTACAGAGTTTAGTAGAAGATAATTTACATCTGTCTCTTAGTTCACATTACTAAAGGACTATTGCACTCCTATAACTGCTAAAAGGTTTCCTATAATTGATACGGTATTCACATTTAAAACACAACATTTGATCCTGACATAAGCAAATAATTCACTCACTTTAGGTGAGTCAATCTGGCAAAATATTGAGAGAAGGTCTATTAAGTTTTTATAATTTAATTTTCTAAAGGATATTTAACATAATCGACCACACTCATTTGCTGTAGCATCAAAAGCAGCACTATTTTAGTGACTAATTGGGGGAAGTGGTTGCTTTTGTAGGTGGCAAACAGACACAGGCAGAAGGTGGATTTTATATCTTTTGTCCTTTCATTTTTGTTCCTTTATTTCCATTCAAATTTTCTAGGGACTGAAAATATTTAATAATATTAACTGTCTGATACTCAAAAGAGGTAGGAAGTATATTCTAAGTTACAAAAATAACTCAATCCCACAGGTATTTTCACATCCTGATGAAAAGTATATGTGCACAGTAAACAACTGTGCACAATTACTAAGCAGTCCCCTACCACTCATAAACACTGGAGGCAAAGACCTGGGCTTCACCATTTTCTAACAATATAGTTTTAGTCAAATTACTTAACTCTTGAAGCCTAGATTTCTTCACGGTTAAATGGAGATAACAACAGTACCTCATAGGGTTGCTGAAAGGATTAAATGAGATACTGTTCTCCAAGCCTCAATTTCCTCAATTGTAAAAATGGAAGCAATAACAATACCTTATAGGGATGTTGTGAGGATTAAATGAGGTAATATACATAAAATGGCACAGTGCCAGGCACATGGTAAATGTTCAATAAATGATAGCTAATACTGTTACTATTATTATTACTATTGTTACCATGCTTAAGTACTTAATTAAGAGAATAGTACCAAGTTGAAGATCTAAAAACAGAGATTTTAACAGATTAATACTGCCTGCTATATTTCTACAGATACATTTTAAGATTTGGTATTTCATTTGTCAGTCTGCAAATATTAAGTATTCAATCAGTGCTTCTGCAATCAATTACTGTGTTTTCTAAGACGACAAACCTATAACTCACTCTAAGCAAAAGCCATTATTTGGAATATAGTACACATGTAATAGAAACAGAGGAATACAACCTGGCTCAAATATCTCATAACACCACTTAAAACATTTTTCTTGATTTAATTTTTTAAAAATCACAAAAAGTAAACTGAAAAAGGCATAAAAAGATTTGGACCCCTAAAAGTTTATCTCTACAAATTCTCTTTGGTCAAATATTTTCAAGATCCCTTTAGATCAAGTAAAATGAATATACACTTGAAAGTAAGACTGTTAGGTATTCCCTAGTACATTTCAAATCCACAGGAGAGAAGAGAGATCAAAAACTAAAAATTAAGAATAAAACTGGGCAGAACTCATTTCCTTATTAGAAAAATACTGGCTAATATAAGAAATATTAGCAAGACATATTTCTTTGAAAAATACCGCAAACTCCATGTCAATTCGTCTAAATTTTAAATGACTAAATAATGTGACACTGCAATTTAACATTAGGACCATGTTACAGAAAATTATTTTAAAAAGTAGTTATCCACCTTGCTCTGCTAACAAGGACTTCAGCTCTCCCAACAAATACTTTGCAGTTCTAACTTTTTCAGCACTCTGGTTTCCATTTTTTGCCTTTTGGACATCTTTTATTCCCAAATCTTGCACATGTATGTTTAAATCCTTTCCTTCACTTGTGACCTCTTCAGTTTGTTCTTTGGCACATTTTTCTTCATTAGTGGTCAAGAAAGCTGGCTGTAATACAGTGGGGCTTCGGTGTGTCTGACCATCTGGATGAGAACGCAACAGATTCATATACGTTTGGAAACACTTTAGTAGGTCTGATTCCTTAGGAACTTCTTGTTGTGGCAGAATACCATTAGCAAGACCCAGCTGCTGAGATGCTGGAATAGCTGGTTTGTCAGTTTTGGGCAGGCTACATGGAACTCCAGGACTAGTACTGAAGGAATTCCTTAGACTATCGGTACAGTTCACAGAAATTGTTCTACGTTGTGATGCAAACTGGTTATTACCATCGGTCTGAACTTCCTAAAGAAAGAGAAAAACAAGCCTTCAAAAATGTGAGCATAGACTCATTAATTATAATAAACTAGAGCCAAAAATGTTAGAAAATGACTTTTGCAAGATAGAGTTATAAATTACCAGTGAGTAAGCTGGAGCTCCCCTTAGAACAATACTCTAGTTTTTTAAAGCCTAATTAGTTTACTCTACAAGATGAGAACATTATAAAGCCGCAACTAAAACATTGTTTATAAACTTCACACATGGTTTAAAGGCATCAAAAATTAGTCCACTTTGGGAATAAAACAAACTTCTACTTTGAGAAATGGCATTGTAAGAAAATAAGTTCAAACATATAAAAAGTTTTGTACATACTTACAGAAACGTTATAGTATAAAAAATTGACTGTTGCTTAAATGTCTAAACATAGGGAATAGACTATGATATATCCACTAGAGTATTAACAACTTATTAAAATTAAAAAAAGTATATATTAATAAACATTTACCATAAAAAAGCAGTACATAAAACTGTATAAAATTTAATTATGACTATATTTTTAAAAAGAACTTAAAAAAAAAACCCAGAAAACAAAATCTACATAGATAAATGACTGGAAAGCACTCTCTCAATATGTTTGGGTGTTAAGTATGGATGATTTCTTTTTTCCATTGATATCTCCATCCTTTCCCCCTCACCATTGTCCTTAAAAATACGTAAAACTTTTATAATAAAAAATAACTTGGAAAAAACAATTGGTCTTTACACAACCTAGGGCATTAAGATACAATCCAAATTCAATATTCTCTCTTAAGATGACAACTTCTAAAAAGCAAATAATTACTTGTATAGCATATAAACTGTACCTACAGAATGAACCACTGGAGGGCAGGGTAGCTGCTGAGGTAACTGGACTAGAGTGGAAGTTGATAAGCCATAACTAGAATGTGGAGTTGCCTGAGATTCCAAAAGAGAGTCTAAAAGGTAAGAGGGAGAAAAAAAAATTCACATCTCACACTGCTTATATAATAACCAGGAAACTTAATTAGAGTTTATATTCATGTTTTTAAAAATATCATTTATACTAACCAGAACCAGACACAGTATGGCAAGGTACAGCAGGAATTCCATTAGGGTTGTTCTTTGAAGCCAAGTTATTCATCAATGACATTTGAGTCTGCACATGCTCACAGAGGGCTTGGTAAATTATGGGTGAATACATTCTATAATGATCTTGGAACGACCAATTTTGTGGTATATCTGATGAGTCTCTTTCACTTCCAGCAGAAGCTTCAGTAGGTATCTGTTTCTTATAATCTGAAGATACTAATGTGGAATAGGAAAAAAAGTTCTGGAAGTATGATTCTTCAAAAACTTTTATCATAAGACATTAGGGAAGAAACAGGACTCTCAAAAATAGCTCAATTCAATATATGCTTTATCACTATCACCCTTAAAGAAAATCACCTCAAATTCTTTTTTCTACAGTTCATCATCACTTAAATTCTCTACTCAAAAATTATCTATGTCTTTAAATTCTCTATTAAATGTTATTTGTAAAATCTCTCCTTCAATTATAATACCCCTTTTAAGGGTGTTATTTTGCTCTAAAATCCAATAAAACTCTTACATCTTGCTCCTTGACTAGTTCATGCTCTTAGGGGAAAATGGAATTTAAAAAAAGCAGAATACTTTACAACTATTCAGATGCTTTGATAATAAACAAAAATCAATCAATCAAAGCTTTGAAAGCAAGAATAAAAGTGGACTTAATCTACACATTGAGCCCTCGAACAAAATCCTAATCTGGCATTTAAAGTTTCTGAAGCCTGACCACAACATCCAAATAGCCATGAATAGTAGAAATGGATAAATTGTGGTATATTACAGAACACTATACTGCAATGTAAAAGGACAAATTACCGATATACACAACTACCTATATGAATTAAACAATGTTTTGTGAAAGATGTCAGACACAACACTTTACAGTGTACAACTGCATTTATATGAAGTTCAAAAACAGGAAAAACTAACCAATGGAGATAGAAGTTAGAAAAGTGGCTACCCAAGGATGAGTGCATAGGTGGTGATGAGGATACCGATGAGGCAGGAGCATGGTAGGGTGCTAAAAATGTTCTATATCTTCATCTGGGCGGTGAATATATAGAAGTATACATATGCAAAAATTTATAGAGATGTATATAGTTCTTTTATGAAAGTTATTCCTTAACTGTTTAGAGTGAAACAGTTGAAATATTTTAAATGGTATGGAATTCCCCAAATATATATTCAGTTTATTGAAAATAAAAACACTGCTAAAAGCATAAACTTACATGTAAAAACAAAAAGTTAAAGGCAGATGAAATACTGTCACCAATGAAGATAGGAAAAATTTTAAAGACTATTAAAATGTGAGTATGCAAATAGTTGGAGATGTTAGATGCTTCCATTTTGTTGTGGGGTATGCTTTCTTTAGAGATGATCTGTTGCTGGTAACATATTTCCCAGGCCCAAATACGAGTTCTGACAGTAATTAGATGAATAATTTTTGGCAAATTATTTAAGCTCTCTTGACTGCCTCTTCTTCTCTATTACCAAATGGCTGCAGTCTTAAAACAAACGAATATTTCATATTCACAAATTTTTCATCTGATTTCAATAATATACCTTTGAGTCCCCTCTGAGGTAATTACAATCAAAAACATTCTTCACTATCTGAATAGATGAGCTACAACAAAATTAACATTTCTACAAAAAAAATTATTTCTTATTGTAAATAGTTTTATAATAAAACAAATGGAAAAGTAACCTCTAAAATACTGTATCTTTGAAATCTAAAATGATGGATGGTGAGCTCATAGCCCATGGCCATCCGGAACACAGCTCTTCCTTTCCTCTTGATTTGCTGGTCTCTCTTCTGCTCTTGGATTTCCTTTGGCCCCATTTACTATAAGAATTGCTTGGTCTGAAGAATTCTCAGATTTCACATTCACAGGTCCCAGGGATTAGATCATTCATCTTCTTTTCAAAGGTTGGCTTTTACAATCTCTGATAAAGCTAAGCTACAATATTATGTCTCTGCCAGTAGATGTCATCATCCAACAGAAATTAATGAACTTCAAACAGACTTCTAAAAATTCGAAGCCTTAGAATTAAAATGACATATTTTGCTCCTTTATTAACTCAGTCCATATGAAATTCTACTGATAATGTTGAAGATTTATATTTAACAAAAAATCTTAAAGCAAATTATCCAAGACATGTTAAAAACAATAAATGGATGTAAAAAAGATTGCATCTTATTACTATATAATTTTAAAATAAACAACAATAACAACAAAATGAGCCTGTTACTACACCAATACAAATAAAGCATATTTTCTTGTCCTTGTTCATTATACCAAAGCACGCTACATGAAAATTTTACCCAACAGATTAGGATGGCAATGTGTCTCATTGATGTCAATTGATAAACAGAATTCAAGAAATGGAAGCATTCAGTCCACAAAACTTTTTCAGTCTTTGAATTCCAGCTGTTGTATAGCACTGTTGCTTGGTTGTATATGCATTGTCTGATAGGTAAGATAATTCCTGCCATTCAAATGTAAAACAAATACCTACTGCAGATAAGAGCTGCTAGATGCCTAAAAGGACACTTGGCCTAGATGGAGGCAATCACTGTTGAAAGTATTCTGCCTATAGTGGTTTATTTCCCCAAGGTGAGGGCAGCAATATATATGTTACTGAAAACAGGGCCATGTGTCTACAGCATTCAACATAGTTATCAAGTGTAAAAAATTGCTTATTAGAAAATGTTTTTTCTTTAAAGGTCAGGAGCACTCTAACGCAAGCTCAATGCCTCTCTGCCTCCTTATTCCCAGTATGTATCTAGGTGGGTGGGCTTGACTCCACAGACACTAAATGACCAGGCAGGTCCCAGGCAAATGTACATAAGGAGACCACTCCTCAGAAGAAGGTTAACATAAAATAGTAAGATAATGTATGTTAAAGTTGAAATTATACATAGATAGTAGTTAACACACTATAACAAATTCCTTAAAATTCTATTTATGATTTACTTCACTTGTGGAGAGATGGAAAAGAGCAAGTGCTGAGTGTGGTTTTGTGTATTGTTGAGCACTGTGATAACAGCAAAAACTTTGCACAGGTTAACAGCTGCCAACCACACACACAAAAAGATATCCTTTCTAGACAGTGCTGCAGTTTAGTAAACTAGAAAAGACAGTCATTGAACCAAAAGAAAGGAGGTTTCTGCTTTTAATGAGTCAACCTTAGGAGTAAATAATTTCTTAGGAGAACTAATTTCTAATATTGCAATCCTAAAAAAGATTGTTTTGTGGGAAGTTGGTCCTTCCTTCTGATGATTAAAGTATAGAGGAAAGAATGATAATATTGTATCCTGATCACAGGACAAAACTACTGATCTTCAAATGAGAGAATTTAATGCTAGAGGACTAGAATGCATGATATGCTCATCTGCTCCTCCAAATCCACCCCATATTCATCTCCACTCTGCTCTCCCTAAGATGCTGACCTATATGGATTATATTGCTAAGGGACGGTCCTTCATGGGTTTCTTCTGCTCCTACATGCCTTGCTGGGTATACCAAGAAAGTAAGACCTTGACCTAAGCTCTTTACTTGGGCCAATTCACAGGGTTATGTTTATAGTAAACAACCTTGATGGGTAAGGTAATGTTTCCCCTGAGACAAATATAGGCTTGCTTACTACCAAAGGGATGAATTCCCCAATCCAGTGTCTCTCAGTTGAAACTTAATCTGCAGCAGGCACAGCATCCATCTGAGTCTATCACATCGCCCCCATAAGAAATGGTATGAGGGGGAACCAACACAAATATGCTGATGTACATGCTGCTTGCTGTAGTATGTATAATAAAGTACTTTGTCTCTGACCAGGAGACTTGTGTCTCCTGCCAACATCCATTACATAGTAAGGCTAACTTATTAGCTTGTAAGAATAAAAACCAAATTGCAAACCTGATATACATCAACAGGGCTTCAGTTGAGTCCAATCAATGAGAGTCTTGAAATTACCAAGGAAAAGAAGAAGCAATGTCAGAGTATTTATTCTCAATTCCTTTTCTACAAGGCCACCTTGGGCTGGCTTTGTTCTTTAAATGAAGCTCACTGCTCTTCTAAAGGTGGCCTACTCTACACAATAGTATCTCTAAGTCCTAATAACCTCTCTTTCACCTCATTCCTTAAGGCCTATGGAGGATAACAGCTCTGCTGCTGCTGCTAGAACTGGGCTAGCATAATCCTTTCTCGTTTCCCTATACCCCACTCACACCTTTGTAATGAGTTCCTCTGTAAATAAATCCTCCTTAAATTATCTTAATTTGGGTGTTGCCATCTGTTTCTATTGGAACTCTGAGTAACAAGCAGTTGAGCTGGGATCCAAGTTGCTACCATGGCATCACTGTCAGCCACATACATTCCAAATGAGAGTTCCTTAAGGAAGGGTGCCCTGGACAAGAAATAACCTGCTTGAGAAAAAGTAGGACCCTGAAGGAATAGGCAATTGGTACTAACACTCCTGTCTTTGTCCATTGAGCCCCAAAAACGTAGGCCTCCATTTTAAGAGTTTAAACCAGAGGTTAGCACACTTTTTTTTAAAAGGATAAAGGACAAATATTTTAGGCTTAGCAGCCTAATGGCCTGTCACAACTACTCACTTTGGTCAATGCAGCACAAAAGCAGCCATAAAAAAATACATAAATAAATTAGCACATAAAACTTTATTTATAAAGTAAATAAAATAATCATTACTTATGCTGACCACTGGGTTAGACCAAATATTAACATTTAAACATGTAATTAATGTAAAAATTTGTGTTGTTTTATTTTTGTATTAAATTGTCTAAACCTAGTGTGTATTTTACACAAAGCACACCTCAATCTGGATGCTAAATTTTCATAAAAATATACTTGATCTGTATTTAGATTTGATGAAATTTACAGTTGATAAAGTGGCCTCATGTACCTGTTATTCCAAACTCATGTACCTGTTATTCCAATACTTAAAAGTTTTCTAATAACTGGATCAAGTAACAGTTTTCGAATTTAAATTTAAAATAATTAAAATTAAATAACGTTTAGAAGTCAGCTCCTTGGTTGTATTAGCTGTACTTTAAGCGCTCAATGGCTACATGTGGCTAGTGACTACCATTACAATCTGCGCAGGTCAGGATAATCTGAGGCTAAATGTGACTGGCCTCTAAGACAGGTTAGTAAACTGTTTCCTCCGCCATAGTCCTGACTCAGGGACTATATGGAACGTCAGCTTCTAGGTCTATGAATGCTCTACCCTCATTTTCTCAGCCTCTTTGCCTGGATTCCAATCTCTTAATATCCAGGGTTACTGCTGTAGTGAATTTTCTAAACTTCACCCCTTGCTTGAGTTGAATCACAGCATGTACTGCTGTGCTAACATTTTTGGCCCACCTGAGCTGTGGAACTAGCTAGACCCATTTTTGTCCACCTGAATTCCTACTGTGGACTTTTTCATCCCCACTTTGGGTTATCTTGTTCTATAGGCCTCCAAGGAACAACATAATCAAAACTTGCTTATTCGAAGCTGTTTGCTGAATCAGTACACTTAATTAAGTCAACAAGTTAACCATGAAAGTGTAAAATATCATTGGCTACATTCGCTGTCAATTAGTGGCAGGCCTCTCTCCTTACTTAATCTATCCATCTTGGAATTTTACCTTCTTATGTATCGTTTATTCTACCTGTGCAGCTCAACAAGTTGAGCTACTGAATATATACATATCGAATAATTTTAAAACAATAAGTATACACATGAAACACAACCAATTTGTGATTATCTGTGGAACAAAGATGACTCTATACACCTTTTAAATGTCATTCTGAATTTCAATCTTTTTTCTTACAAAACCCAGACAGTCATTTTCTACTTTTCTTCTTGGGAAAGTAATAGTAAGTAAAGTAACTACTCAGCGATTAATAGATGAGTAAAGAATGAGTAAAGAAAGATGAGTAAAGCATAAGCACACAAAACTGAATAACCAATATATTATTAAAATAAAAGACCAACTGCATAATTCTAATAACTTATCGAAACCCTCTGAATTAAGTAATATATTTAAATAAATAAGAGAAAAAATACTTACAAAGTTCTTTCTGGACTACTGAAGGAACAGTATGTTTTTCATGTCCTTTCTTTTTAGATCCATTTCTTTTGCCTTTTAAAGGTCTGGGATTATATTTATTTTCTGAATATGCTACTTCTGAACCTATTAATAATTAAAATAAAAATTCATTAGCATTAAGAGAACTATTTAATCGAGAAAAGGCAATCAACAAAGCACTTAAAGAATAAAACCTGAATCTTCATTTCTCAAAATGTCCCGCAGCAAAGAAGCACAACCATCAAGCCCCTGTATGGTTTCAGTCTGTAAAGAGAAAGTCATTTAGAAATGTATATGTAAAATTTTAATGCAGAAAAAATTAATTACATAGTTTTAAATTTTCTTTTAGGAGCAATTATTACCAGTAAAAAACATGTTTTAAAGCAAAAGGCTTCATACTTCCCTAGGGCAATTAATACTTTACCTTTAAATTTTTATCCCCACTTCTTAGCTTTTACCCGAAGATTAATTAAAATAGTGCACATTGTGTCTATTCAGTTTAATCTTACCTGACTTTCTGAATCAGAATGAATGGGATGGCCAGAATCTGCATTTAAACGTGATATCTTTCTTAAATGAATCCTAGAAAAAAAGTTCGTTAATATTTTTATAAATATGAAAAAATTTTTTCTAAAATATATTGTAAGTAGTCATTTTCTTTCCAGCAAAGGTTCGATAAGAAAACTTGTCCAACCATGTATAAGATGGATTTACATAGAACCTTATACAGATTTAGTTAAATACTAAAATGGTCGACATGGGTATATATGGAAAGCTCTTTCTCAGAGTTTTGTGAAGGTAGAGACCCATCTAGTTTTCTTGGGTAAGCTAAATTTAGTCCAGCCCCAAGACCTGAAAAATCTCTTGAGATTTCCTGAACTTGTAATCTTCTTTAAATACTTACCCTTTCTTTCCATTTGTTAATTTAGCAGGTCCAGTGTACTTTCTTGAAGGTAACACCTATGAAATAATGCATTATGTTACAGTAATACACAAGTATTTTTCTATTATGTTCAGTATGCTATCTTGACAAAACCTGAAATGTTACTCATGGTTTCCTTTTTTTGTTGTTACTGTGGTAAAGCATACCTAAAATTTATCATTTTATTCATTTCTAAGTATACAGTTTTGTGGCATTAAATACATTCACATTGTTATGCAACCATCAGCATCATCCATCTCTAGAACTTTTTCATCTTTCCAAACTGAAATTCTGTATCCATTTAACATTAACTCCCCATCTCCTCCCCACCCAACCCCTGGCAACTGCCCTTCTACTTTGTCTATGAATCTGACTACGCTAGGAAGTTTATATAAGTACAATTATACAGTATTTGTCCTTTTGTGACTGGCTTATTCCACTTAGCATATCCTCAAAGTTCGTCTATGTTGTGGCATGTCAAAATTTCCTACCTTTTTAAGGTATTATTTTAACCAGAAGTACCTGCTACAGTAAGTTGGACACTACTCAATCCTTAAACATGTTCTATAGCCCCCAAATTCTTCAAAACATGTTACTTCAACATATAGGGCAGAATTCATAACTGATTTTATTTATCCACAATCTTTAAAATGCCTGACAACACTAGCATATAAAAACTCTACCATTCCTCTTAATCTACATCCCATTCTCTGTCTTTCTTTTTAAACTCATATAGCAATGCTATTTTATTTTAAAAGTAACATACATGGGCTACCTTTTGTGTAGAAGAAAAAACATATATTTGCTTTTACATGCATCCAGTATCTTGAGAGTTACACATGAAACAGTTAATTGTAGTTGCCCCTGGAGAGGGAAACTGAAAATTTGGGGGACAGAGCAAGAAGGGAGATTTTCCATGGTATATCTCTTTATACCTTAAACAACTTTATAAAAATAAATATAATCTCTATTTAAAATATAATTTTAAAAAATTTGTTTAAATTCCCTACTGATTCCCTTGTTTCACCCTTCAGGTGTAGTCACTATTGGCAATTACATTTATGATTTTTCTTGATATGTTTACATATTTCATCCCAAGACAGCTTTGAGTAATAACTATTAAACTTTCTGGAGTTATATAATATTCTATTATTTGTTGGAATATGTACTCTCTCCTTTTAAGAATGCTACTGAGAACATATTGAAAAGTTGGGCTGATAGAGTTATGCTTCTCCTTGCAACAACTTGGAATGTGATAAAGTAATGAAACCAGCAGTGAGAAACAATGCTGTAGGAAATCAGACCCCATATACCGTAGGCTCTACTAGGCCCTGCATGACACTCTCCAGGTCTTTCCCTTCTGTTGGTGTCCTGGCCAGAACCATAATAAAAAAACAAAACATGGTGCTGCTAAGTCCAAAAGCAACTACCACAATTATTATCTTTCTTAATTTTTAAAAATATACTGAGATAAATGAGATTATATTACAATCAGGTAAAGAAAATCACTCAACATAAAAATACCTAGCAACAGTAATTATGAGATTGGCACATTTCTTTTTTTTGTATTTTTTTATTTCGAAATAATAGTACAAAGAACTGTATACACTTAACTCAGATTCCTCAACTGTTGACATTTTACTACATCTGCCATGTCCTCTCTCAAAATATATACATAGTACTATTTGTCTGAACCATTTCAGAGTAAACTGCAGACATGACACTCCTTTATATTTAAATATTTATTCCTATATATTTCCTAAAAACAGTTACTCTCTCATGTAACCAAAGAATAATGATCAAAATCAAGAAATTAACAGTGATACCACAGTATAATCTAATCTACAGACTTTATTCACATTTGCCAATTATCCCAATACTGTTCTTTATAGAAAAAAATTCTGGTCCATGTCCAATCCAGGATCACATGTTGCAATAAGTTGTCATATCTCTTTAGTCTCCTTAGTCCGAAACAGCTCCTTAGGTTGTCACTCATTGTCTTTTACAGCCTTGACATATTTAAAGGGTACAAGCCAGTTACTTTGGTAGACTGTCCCTCTGGACATTTACACTTGTTTCCTCATGATTAGATTCAGATTGAGAATTTTTGGCAATATCACAAAGGGATACTGTGTCCCTCTCAATACAACACGAGTAGGCATATGACGTCAGTTTGTCCCATTACTGGTGATGTAAACTTGCCAGGTTTTTCACTGTAAGGGTACTATTTTTACCTTTGTAAATATTAAGCATTTTGTGGAGAGATACTTTGAGATTACACATCCTATTCATCAAATTTTTTACCCAGTAGTTTTAGCATCCATTGATAATTCTTGCTTTAATCGTTTGTCAATTGGTGATTGTTTTTAGATCATTCTTTCTATATTAGTTGGCATTCAACTTTCAGTGAAGCACTTTTCCTTCTTCATTTATTTGGTACTATAGACTCACTGATTCCTACTTTATTCAATGGTTCATGATCCATTACTGTCATTAATTCTGATGCTCAAATTGTCCCAGATTCTGTCAGTATCAGTCTCTTCAAACCAGCTCCTGTATCCTTTAATATGTCCCCATTCGTTTTTAAGCTATCCCTTACTTTCTACAAGGTGCACCAGTCTCAATGTTTTTTCATTGTGGTAAGAACGCTTAACATGTGAACTACCTTAACAAAATGTTAAATGTACAGCACGGTACTGTTAACTATAGGCACTACGTTGTACAGGAGCACTCTAGAACTTGTTCATCTTGCATAAGTGAAACTTTATGCTCATTGAATAGCAATTCCCTCCAGCTCCTGGCAATTACCATTGTACTCTCTGCTTCTATGAATTTAACTATTTTAGATACCTTATATAAATGGAATGATGCAATATTTGTCTTTCTGTGACTGGCTTATTTCACTTAACATGTCTTCAGGTTTCATCCACGTTGCATATGGTAGGGTTTCCTTCTTTTCAAAGCTGAATATTCCATTGTGTGTATAGAGCACATTTTCTTTATCCATTCACGAATATTTACGTTGTTTCTACATCTTGACTACTGAAAAATGCTGCACTGAACATAGGAACGCAAATATCTCAAGATTGTTTTTATTTTTGGATAAATACCCAAAGTGGGATTTATTTTTTGAGGAACTTTCAGTTTTTCATAGTGGCTGCAACCTTTTACATTATCACCAGTGTACGAAGGTTCCAGTTTCTCCACATCCTCACCAACATTTTTTTTTTTTATAACAGCCATCCTAACAGGTGTGAGGTGATATCTCACTGTGGTTTTAATTTGCATTTCCCTGATTACTGATGCTGACCATCTTTCCATATACCTGTTGACTATTTGTATGTCTTTGGAGAAATGTCTATTCAAGTTCTTTGCCCATTTTTTAATTAGGTTACTTTCGTTTTAACTCTTGCTTTGTAGTTCCTTATGTATTGTGGATATTAATCCTTTATTAGTTATATGGCTTACAAATATTTTTCCCATTCCATACGTTGCTTTTTCACTGTTAATTATTTCCTTTGCTATGCAGTTTTTCATTTTGATGTATTCAAGTTCATCTTATCACTTCCCTGTGAACAACAGTATTTAGAAACCAAGATCTAGGCACTAGTTGTACACTTTGCTACTGTGCCTTCCAATTTTTTCATAAGTTTTCATTATTTACTTATGGTCATCATGACTAGATAGTTGCAATTTTGAATCTTGTATTTTTACTTTTAAATCTTTCTATATTAACATAGTCTTCAAAATTTGTTAATTGTTGCATAGTATTTCCTTGAGTGCAAGTAAATAATGTGCCCTTGGTTAGCTTCATGCTTCACAATTAAGAAACAAACATGAAATAAACCTTTCCATATACTGAAAATAGCCTTTCGTATTCGGGATTAAAAGCTTAATTATTTGGTGAGATTACTAGCCATTCAAAGGCCCTTGATACAAATTGCTAAATCGCTGAGTGCCCCAAATCACAATGCATGAGAGAATCAGTTTGTTTTACCTCACATTTTCTTCCGTCAGGTATTATCATTAAACTTTTCACTTTGCTATTTGAGAAAAACATAAGCATTTCTTGGACGTCGTATTTCCTACCAACAAGTGCAAGATAAATTACATTTGTGGAACGATTCAGAGTGTACTAAATCCTTTCATTTACACTTAAAACACACTCTGTGAGTTATTATCTCTGAGATAGGAAGCTAAATTTCAGAAAGGTGGCTTGTTCAGTTATACATCTTCTTAGCATAATATTTAAAAGAATGGACTCTGGCACTAGCCCTTTAGATCTGATTCCTGTCTCCACTGACAACCAGTTGTGTAACTGCAGGGAAGTTATTTGAACATTCCATGCCAATTTTCCCATCTATAAAATGAGGGTGATAATAATATCTACCTCCTAAGGCTACTGTGAAGATTAAATGAGAAAATATGTTGTAATATGTAAAAGCACTTATAGTACCTGCTACAATGCTATCTAAATGTTAGCTATTATTATCATTAAGATGGTAGTAACTAAGTGTTTTTAAGAGAGCTAAATTATGTTGCAAACATATGCCAAGTGTGAGGCAGATGTTTAACCATGTTCTCTGACTTAATCTCTCCAATTCTTTGAGGCAAAATTTTATACCTATTTTATAGATAAGAGAAAGGAGGCTCAGAGAAGTAAAAAGTACTTTGCTTACTATCACTACCATAGTAGTGACAGAATTGGAATTTAAATCTGTAAGTGACGATGACTACAAAAACCATGTTTTCCCCTCTTGCTGACTGCACATATTGAGTTCATTCAATATAAGAGAAAAAATCTGTAAGGGTGGAGCTAGTCTAGAAGTACTCATGTCCTCTTGAGCCAGGACTTGAAAAAAGGGTAAGATTCACTTTAATGGAGGAACGTAGCATTACAGGTGAGTTAATAAATGAAGGAGGACCAAAAAAGGGGGTGGTGGTGGATACATTAAAAGAAGAGTAAGATCACTGAGTAGTGGGTCTGTGTTAGAAAGAGTTGATTCATTATCCGAAAATCGACTGTATGCCAGGTGCTATCCCAGGCCTGAAGATGCAGAGATAAAGTGTGTAGTAAAGGAGGCAGATAGATTAGCAACTTCTCTACCCTAAAATATGTGATTTGATAAAGGTTAGTACAGGGCACAAAAGGGCACCAAGGGGCACCCAAACAATGGGGATGTGAAAGTGCTAGGCAAACTTTCCAGAAGTGGCCCTTGAACTGAAGGCCAGGAGATGGGAAGTGAAGGTGTCAGTGATAAAAGGGGGCATTCTAGGTGTCACAAAAATCGCAAAGGCATAGAAGCACGAGAGGGCCCGGGGCATCTAGAATACTGCAGAATAAGTGAACAGTGGAGATTAATATTGGAATGGGGGTGGAGGCTGGTAAATCATGCACTGGCCGAGATTTTTAAAATGGCTGTGTTGACAAGGCCAAAGAATTGAGATTTTTATCTTGAAAAAGAAGTGTTTCAGTGTCAGATTTTAAGCATAAAAGAGAATAACTAGTTACAACGAAGGGCGTGCATTTGAGAGGGGTAAGGCTAAAGTAAAGGCAGGGACACTAACCAGACTTTTTTTTTTTACTAGTAGTAAAATACCAGCAATCATGACAGAAGATCAGCTAACAGCGGCACTTGCTGGAAGAGCAGAAAACCTGGATTTGCTGCAACAACACGTAAAGAGGTTAAGTCACGGCACCCAACAGCAGAGGCTGAACTCGAACCCGGGTCCGCTACAGGACTACAATGATTAAAATAGAATGTACATCTATGGACAGTGCGGCTGCGTCAAGATGTTAAGATGAGATGTCCCCCCTCACATTCACACTCCACACACACACTCTCCTTTCCCAGCATTTTGAATGCGGCCGCAATGTTTTTGTTGGTATTTTTTTCAGAGTTTTGCACTTCTACCACCCGAGAATCCCTTCAGTCCCTTTCCACCCCCAGAATGGACGCCTCAGGTCCGCGGCCCTCACCTGGCCTGGTCGAGATCCGGACCTGACCATCTCTCGCAGCCTCAGAAAAGCCAAGACCGGGGAAAGCCAAGCCGGATGGTAAAAGGAATTAACCGCCGTGGACTCCGGACCTCCCCTTGGCCCGCCCCCCAGGCTTCCGCTTCCGGGAGGGAGCCCGCCGAATGCAGCGGCTTCATAGTCCCGAGCGCGCCGCTGAGGCCTCTACCCTTCTCTCAGCCCCGCGCACTGGGCTTGCGCAATAGACCCCGCCCCGCTCCCTGCTATTGACACCCAGCGGGAGGGTAGGGAAGGACGCTGAACGCGAGCGGAGCGGGGCGGGAGAGGGCTCAGGTGGGACGGGGCTGAACGGGGTGGGGCCCAGGTGGGACGGGGCGGGGCCGTCCGGGAGGGGCGGGGCCGTCCGGGAGGGGCGAGGCGAGGAGTCTGGGCGCTGGGCTGAGAGTAGCCGAGTTCCTGAACACCTGGAAGAGCCGAGTTTGTGGTCCCACTGGAAGAGCGCTTGGTGGAGGATCGCTGCCCTGCATCAGCTAGGGGAAGTGGCGACAAGCACCCGACAGGGCCAGGGGAAAGGATGCGGGTAGATGGAGGATAGGCTTCAGAGAGAATTGCGCTGGGCTCTTGGGTTTGGGCTGTTTACTTTTTTTGTTCGATGTCTTGTGTGCCATTTTCAATGATTTTTTTCATGATAGTCAATTAAAATCCTCGCTATCTCTGCATAATTCTAACGGAAATTTCAAAATTATTCACTGCAGCCCTTGATCTCAGAATGATACTCATTAGTTGGGATCTTGGTTTTACTTCCATACATAGTTGTTTTCTCTCCAGTCTAGGTAATTACTGTTAAAGAATGACACGGTATTTGACCACGGCATGCTGCACGAATTTTAATGGGAATTAGTCAGGTTTTTAAGGCATTCAGCTGGGTTAATGTTTTAGAACTAGTAGGGGCGAAATTAACCCAATTGATTCCATTTTTCTAAACCAGAAAAAGAGCTACCCTTTGAAAGTCTCAATTACAATTAAAACAAAAACCTAGAAACTAAAATATGTCCACTAAAATATGTCAGTGTGCAATATATTGCACACTGAATTATTTGCGAAACTACATATTTAATAAATTTAGTTTTGAATTAGACTGAACCATCTCCCTTCTTCATCTCGCTCCTGTAATATGTGTTTAATATAAGCACCCGTGATTAGATTTTTTAGTTGACTTGATTTTTAAAAACTGGTATTGATTTTTCTTAATTAGCACGTGCTTATTTTAGAAATTATAGATGAGCAAGAAACAGTAATCACCCATATAATCCCACTATCCAGGGAATACCACTCTTAACAGTTTGGTGCATTCCCTTTTAGATTTTTTCCAACTGTGTATACATATATAAATATATTCATATACAATACAATATGATACATTTACTGTAACATGAGTAGTTTCTGTTAATATCAACATTGTTTCCATTAATCTACAATTACAAAATGACTGCCTGGTATTCCAGTTCTCTACAGTTTGGAATTTTATGTTCCCAATTCTTTTTTTTGTTTGTCTGAGGTTTTTGTTTTGTTTTGTTCTGTTTGCGTTTTTTCCCCAACTTTTTTATTGTGATTAAATACACAGAACATAAAATTTACCACCTTAACCAATTTTAAGAATGATTCAGTGACATTAAATACATGTGTAATATTGTGCAATCATCACCCCCATCCATCTCCAGAACTATTTTCATCTTGTAAAACTGAAACTCTATACCAATTAAACAATAACTCCCATTCCACCCTTTCCCCAGTGCCTGGTAAATACCATTCTAGTTTCTGTCTCTATGATTTTGACTACTCTAAGTACCTCGTGGAAATATTTATTCTTTTGCAACTGGTTTGTTTTGCTTCTCTTCAAGGTTCATCCATATTGCAGCATGAGTCAAAATGTCCTTCTTTTTTAAAGCTAAGTAATATTCCATTGTATGTTTTTACCACATTTTCTTTATCCATTTATCTCTTGATTTATACGTGGGTTGCTTCTACATTTTAGTTATTGTGAATATTGCTGCTGTGAACATGGATGTACCAATATCCCTCCCAGACCTGCTTTTAATTCTTTTGATTATATGCCCAGAATTGCTGAATCATGTGGTAATTCTATTTTTAATTTTTTGAGGAACCACCATACTCTTCCACAATGGCTGTACCAGTGTACATTCCCACCAACAGTACTAAGGGTTCCAATTTTTCCACATCCTCGCCAGCACTTGTCATTTTTTAAAAAACAGTAGCCATCATAATGAATGTGAGGTGGTATATTATTGTAATTTTGATTTATTTGCATTTCCCTGATGCTTAGTGATGTTGAGCATCTTTTCATGTACTTATTGACCATTTGTTTATCTTCTTTGGAGAAATATCTATTCAACTCCTTTTTCCACTTTTTAAATTAGGTTGTTTGTAATTTTATTTTTGATATTTTAGAAGTTCTCTACATATTCTGGATATTAATCTTGTGTCAGATTAATGATTTGTAAATAATTTCTCCCATTCTGTGGGTTGCCCTTTTATTCTGTTGATAT
>NW_006431048.1:3551155-3567745 GCF_000325575.1 Pteropus alecto
ACTGTCCTTTCCCTATTTAATGGTCTTGGCACTCTTCTCATAAAATAATTTGACCATATATGTAAGAGTTTATTTCTGGGCTCTCTATTCCATTGGTCTATATGTATGCCTTTATGCCAGTAGCACACCGTTTTTATTATGGTAGCTTTGTACTAAGTTTGAAATCAGGAAGTGTGAATCCTCCAGCTTTGTTGTTCGCTTTCAAGATTGCTTTGCCTATTTAGAGTTCCTCGAAGTTCCATATGAATTTCAGGATGAGTTTTTCAATATCTGAAAAGCCCATCACTGATATTGTGATGGGGATTGAACTGTAAATCACTTTGAATAGCATTAATATCTTAATATTAAGTATTGCAATCCATGAACATGGGATGTGTTTGCATTTTTTTCCCATTCCTTTTATCATTGTTTTGAAGTTTTCATTGTACAAGTCTTTCACCTCCTGGTTAATTCCTAAGTATTTTATTCTTTTTGATGATATTTAAATGGAATTGTTTTAATTTCTTTTTCAGATTGTTCATTGTTAGTTGTGTAGAAACACAACTAATTGTTTTATGTTGACTTTGTATCCTGCTACTTTGTTGAATTCATTGATTAGTTCTAACAGGTTTTTGGAGGAATCTTTAGGATTTTCTACATATAAGATCATATAATCTGTGAACAAAGATAATTTTACTTCTTCCTTTCCAGTCTGAATGCCTTTTGTTCCTTTTTCTTGCTTAATTGGCCTGGCTAGAACTTCCAGTACTATGTTGAATAGAATTGGCAAAAATGGACATCCTTGCCTTGTTCCTGATCTTTGAGGAAAAGCTTTCAGTCTTTCACCTTTGAGTATTATGTTCACTGTGAGATTTCCACATATGGCTTTTATTATGTTGAAGTAGTTTCCTTTTATTCCTAGTTTGCTGAGTGGTTTTTTTGTTTTTGTTTTTGTTTTTGTTTTTGTTTTAATCATGAAAGACTGGTTTGCTAGACTCTGAGTGCCTCAACTCTCCTTATTGGTTTCCTCATCCACATCTCTGTGAACTTTTAAATTATCTTTAAAATCTCGGTTGAGGGTTTCTTCTGTTTCCTATCATAATCAGACTCGTAGAAAGCCACCATATTGTCCAGAGGAAATATGTTGGTAGCTGGGAGTGAAGGGTTGGGTGAGGGAAGATGAAGAGGAGAGATGTGCTTCTGCAAAGGAGGTGAATCGGACAAGACTTGGTGATAGATTTGGGAAGTGAGGCAAGGGGGAGATATTTACATTGACCTTGATTTCTAAGTTTTTTCATTTGGATAGGTGATGTGAGAGATCCATATTTAGTAGGGAAGTTTATGAACTCACTTCCTCCAATATTTTATTATGGAAAAAAAGTAAACTAGGAACTAATTCGGGAACTTATTAATTAGGAGTGCCTTGGAGTCACCCAAGAGATGCTATTAAGTGGATATTTGAGTCTGGAGCTTGTTGGAGAGGTATGGGCTACAGATACACATTTCTCAGTCATCTGTGGTAACTGAAGTCACAGGCTTCTGAGTTCATGCTCAGGTTACTGCTTCAAGAAAGCCTTTCCTTCTACCTCTCTATTCCATTCCCACTAACTAGATCGTATGCCCCATACTAGGATGTTATAACACTACTTTTCATTTGTGTTATTAGTTATTTAATGTCTGCCTTCTCAAGTAGAATTTAGTCTCTATGAAAGCAGGGACCATATCTTATTCAGTATAATATTCCAATACCTAACGAAATGCCTTGCACATAGTAGGAATTTTTAAATTGCTGAGTAAATAAATGAACCAACCAGTATTTGGACTTCTTTGGTGCATTGAAGCTGATAGGCACTTGAATGCTCCGAGAATCAGGATTATCCAGGGCTCATCCCTTTGAGCCTGATGTGGAAGTTTAGGTCCCCCTAGCATAATAATAGTTAATGGCTCTGCTTGGTCTAGGCAGTGTTTTATAATTTAGTGCAATGGACCAATGGCTACTCCAATTGGCTCACCTCTGAAGTGTAAAAGTCTCTTTATATTTAACCATATTCCAGTTTATAAGAAACAACCAAAATTGAAAAGTATATGAAAATCTAAACTAAAGACACTGTTGAGACTTATAGCCAGAATACAAGATTCAAAAAACAAGAGGCTATGGATGGGATAATAAATGTAGGGAGGGAGTATGAGCTCAATTCTGCTTGGAAAGATCTAAGACTGCTATATTGCTTCTCCTTAGGCCATTTGGTATCTTCTGGAATTATTTCTAATCTAACGGTTCTTAAACCTTTTGAAATCATATACAATTTTGAGAATTTGCTAAAAGCTTTGCACTTTTTCCTCAGAAAAAATGCTAATATGCACATTTCAGAAACGTATTTATGTGTGTGTGTGTATCTATATATGTAATGTTATCAGAAGCATTCAGGATCCTCTTCCAGAATTTCAGGTTTAAGAATCCTATTCTTAAATAATTCAAAACCAGCTTTCCACAGTCAAGTGTCCAGCTCCTTCTGTTGCCCTGGTGATCTTGGAAGTTGTCAGTTAACTAGTGATAGTGAGGTGTCTGACTGAAGAGCATCAGAGAGAGGGCATGGAGCACAGAGAAAATGGAATGGAGCCATAGTCTTTGCATTTCCCACTGAAACTTTAAATGTATCTGCAGTCTTCTTTAATCAAAATAGCTCAATTTAGGAAACAGAAAGCCCACTTCTTTTTCTTGATAAAATCCTAATTTTATTGCTTCCTGAATGTTTTTCTTCGTAAAGGAGAAATACAAACCATATGTTACAGGGTTCTCAGTTTGACAGCTTAACCAGAGTCATGCTAGGATTCAAGTATTTCTGGTCATAATAGGAAGGCCAGTGGGCTTGGTCTGACAAGGGTCTATTGGCAGGAGAGACTAAGAGAGCCCCTTCAGAATGATCTCATCACAAGGAAGAAACAGTTGGTTTGGGACAATAGGCCAGATCTGAGGATCAGGTGTGATTTTAATACAGTACAATGTCAGTCACTTACTGCCCTGCAGCCTCTGTGGACTTGTGCCTGACCTGAGTAGAGAAACAATAGTGATTATAATGCTAAAAATTTGATTTATGAAAATCTCTGTAAGGCATTGTAAGCAGATGTTGGTGGTGCCCCATCTATATGCCTTCAAAGGCTGTTTATAGTGAACACCAATGCCTTCCTACCCGAGTTTTTTTGTTGTTGTTGTTTTTTCCCTGGAGCAAAAGGAGCAAGTTCAGGTCGTGAGCTGGGCAAGCTAGAAATGCCAAAAAGTTAATGCCCCTAGAAGCAGCCATCAGCCAATGACAGATGACAACTCAGTGAGGAATCTTCCCTTAGCCAATGATGGATGTCGAGTTCCTTCATCCCTCAGGTTGGGATAATTCGGAGGGACTTTCTACACTGTCTCCCAAAGGGCTCCAGCAGGATCGGACTCCAAGGACAACTTGCTTGATAATATACCCTCTGTTGGCTTTCTTCCTAACACTGTCTTACTTTTCCTACTCCCTTTCCACTGTTCCTGGGATTGCCTCCCAGATAGTAAAATGTTTGCACTTAAATCCTTGTCTCAGAGGCTGCTTCTGTGGGAAAACGCCATACTACAAAAGGCATTGAGCATACAAAGCAGTATAAGTTTGGAGTCAGATAGACCTGGATTCAAATTCCCTCTTACCAGTGACAGTAAACAACTTAATTTCTCTAAGACTGTTACTTCATCTATAAAATGGGGATAATAGTACTGACTTTGTCAGGTCAGATTGTAAAAAAATATTTCAGAATGTATGTCAAACATACATTGTGCACAGTGGCTTGTTTGCATACAGTAAGTCCTTAATAAATGTTGGCTATTATCATTAATATGATATTATTCATTAATTAATATTGTTAATACGGCATAGAGCAAGTTGAAGGAAAAGCTCATTTCTCCCATTAGGGTAACTGCTAAAGCAGGGTTTTTTGGCAGATGTGCTGTTATAGAGGCTGGGTCTCAGATGAGCATCTTGGACTTAGCAATATCAGCAACTTAGAGGAAACATTGCCACAGTGAGCCAGAGCAGGAGAGGAGGAAAATGACGGACACCAAGTGGTGGTTTAGAAATGAACAATTGGCAGTAGTGCCACAGTGGTATTGCCTACTGTGCTTAGTATTAACTGATGGCTACAGTACCATCAATGACTTCATATCTGTGTGCAGTACCCACTTTGATGGCTGGGATTTCAACAGCCTCATCCTTGAGGGATTATGCTCAGGGCTACTGAGGGTGAGTTTCTAATTTCAGTCTGTTTTCTCAAATGTACGAAGGACCTTATTGCTTTTATTATGTTTATGAACTTTGTTGTCTTAAGATCTTTCAAATTGGGGCTGTTACCTCTGTTCCCCTGCACTCTTTACTTCCAGGCAAAGTCATATCAAAGAGAAACTGAGAGACTGAGGCAAATTAAATGATTTCTGAAAATCTCTGTAAGGCATTGTAGCAGATGTTGGTGGTGCACATTCCATATGCCTTCCTACCTGAGAGCTTTTTTTTTTTGTTTGGAGCAAAAGGAGCAAGTTCAGGTCATGAGCTGGGCAAACCAGAAATACCAAAAAGTTAATACCCCTAGAAGCAGCCATCGGCCAATGACAGATGAGAACTTAGTGAAGAATCTGCCCTTATGAAGTACAGTGCCAGGTTTCACCTGTAAGTGCCTCAGCCTTTTCAAATAGCTTAAGGTCCCAGAGTGGATGCAAATGATAGGTTGCTTTGGCTAAGATGTCAGACAGCAGGAGGATTAGTTGTTGCCACGCCCCTGCAGGTGAAGCCAAATGACTATGGGGATAGGATATGTTTCAGCTCTTTATTGTTTCATTCTAAGTCAAAATCAAATGCCTATGGTGATATGCCATCATGATCTTTTACTTATTTAGACACTAATAGACAAATTTCTCCCCAATTCAGTAAAGAGATATATGTATATTAGAAAAAGCAAGCTAACGTGATTTTCATACAAAAACCACTTTTAGGAGGGAATAGTATTACAGATAGAAGGGATCCAGCAACTGTGGCACACCTTGTCTTAAGAACAATAGCCGCACAGCCTGGTAATCTCATCTGCCTCCTGGGAGAAAGAAAAATCTTTCTATAACCTTGTCAGAGGTCTTAAACTCATGCAGGGGATTTTCCTGAGAGGGTCCCAAACATCTATATATGATGTCAGGCAAATCTTTTGACTTTAATACTGATCTCTGAAACACTTTATGAGTACTTCTTGGGGCTGCCTGCATTAAAGTGATTGAAGTTTATGTCTTAGTGTTTGACCGTGATCTCCTTGAGGGCAGAATTCAGATATATTTATTTGTATATGCCCAGAACCCAGCACAGTTCCTTCCTAGGGTTGCCGAGTTTGGAGGAAAAAAACTAAGAAAGTATTGTTTATTCAAAATTCACATTTAACCAGGTGTCCTTTATTTTATCTGGCAATCTTATCCCTGGTATATAGCCCACCTCAGTAAAAGTCGGTGAGTAAATGAATAAATGAATGATTAGCATCGTACTAAAAAAATGGAGAAATAAACTGGTAAAAACGTGGATTAACCATGGAAAAGATACTCATCTAAGTTATGCCTAATAATCAAAAACATCAAAACTGTATATGGTTAACATTCTACCTTTGAAAATCTGCCAATTTGGTTTTGACTCGAGATGCATTTTTCTATCCATGCTTCCTCAGCCACTTTTACTCAGTGTCTGTGTGGGAAGAATTCTAATCTTCTGCTAATGTGTTTTGTTCCAATACGTTTACATCTTAATTCTACACATTTTCGATTTCATGTTTGCTTAATTGTTTATTAGCATGTTCCAGTTGTACAAGAAAATGGACATTGGATGGTGTGTGGGATTCAGTCATTCTGAAGCACAATCATCTCTGTATCTTCCTTTAAAATTGCCAAAATTGTGCTTTTACTCCAGCCGAACCCTAGGGTTTTGGGTAAAGTCATTCACCTTGATTAAACCATCAGGACCAATTCTGTTTGGGAAAAAATATATATCTGGGGTTAATTCTTTTAACAATTAATCTTAAGAAAGAATATAAAGGACTCGCACTCTAAAGGAACTCTGCTATGGCTCCTATCCTCATCACCCTCTTTTTCTCTTAACTCCTGACTGCCTGCTCTTCCTCCTCCACTGGTACCCACTGGTCAAACCTGACCATGAGCCAGAGTCACCTGGACGGCTTGCTAAGACACAGATACCTGGGTCCCAGCCCTGGAGTTTCCAACTGACTGGGTACGTTCACTGTGTAGCCTTAGACTATGCATTTCTAAGAGTTCCCAGGTGATGCTGCGCTGCTGGTCTCAGCAGCACTCTAAGAATCGGTTGTCTTACACCATTCTTCCTCCATCCTTTCTCTTTCAGATTCTTATCTTTTTCTTCACGATATTTCTGTTCCTAGAGCAGTGTAACAGTAACCTCACTATATTATCTTGATCTGCTAGATTTATTTTCCCTATATTCTTTCCCCTCCAGTTGGTAAAAGTTTACTTACATTTCCTGTTCAATGTAGCTTAGCATTCGGCTGACGTGCGATGCAGAGATCTCCCCGTCCACTTCAGCAATGTATGTGTAGAGAAACTGGAAGGTACTGAAAGGGATCCTGGGAGGTCCACCATCATGGTCAGATGATAAAACTTCACACACTATCTTAAGAGTTTTGGAAATAGTCTATAAAGTCATAAAATGG
This sequence comes from Pteropus alecto, assembly GCF_000325575.1. Classification (NCBI taxonomy): domain Eukaryota; kingdom Metazoa; phylum Chordata; class Mammalia; order Chiroptera; family Pteropodidae; genus Pteropus; species Pteropus alecto. The sequence goes on from NW_006431048.1 coordinate 3,557,864, forward strand.
AATGAAGATAAAGTCACTATTCCAGACTAGATTCCTAAGATCAGTTTAGATACTACAAAGAAAAGTTTTACTCTCATAAAATGAAGTTGGGATGATATATTATTGAAAGTGAATTTTTAGACCTAAATGTCATTTAATTAAAAAAATATATATTGATCTACTGGGTGTCTCTTTTTTATATTCCTTTCCTTTCTGTGTTGGAGGGTTACTCTCAAGGAATTAAGTTTATAAACTGCTGAATACTTTAAGATATTTATTACTTTTATCAGAATAGCCTTACTAAAAGAGAATTTGATTTGCATTCTATATTCTTATAGTTCTCCAATCTTATCTTCAAAGGGATGAGGTGATTAGTTTAGCTTACATATTCCCGTGAGCTACTTGGAGCCGTGCCACAGGAGTGGAAAGGGGGTGGGAGAAGGGCACTTTCCTTGGGAAGATAAGAGTCCCAGATGCAAGAAAAGTGACACTGAACATCATGATAAAAACCAGTTCTTCTAAAACATGTGGATCCATCTAATCAGAACCACCCAGTACTTTATATGACATAATAATAACCTTGTAGTTTCTGGGAAAAATTAATAAATGAATGCCAGAAGGTTTAATGGAAGGGTTGCTACAGAAGCAAACACTCCTTACAATGAAACTTGAACATTAAAATATTATGTTCAGAACTGAGGTTTTACTTACTTTGTCTTTAAATAAACCTATCCTTGGAATAAAGGATAGGTTTTGAAATGATGGGATAAAGAAAAGAAATGATTCAAAGGATTATTTAGGTCTGGATTAGCAAAGATAGGTCAGCATATATCTTGATAGTTTACTAAAACATGTGCAGATTCTCCTTACATACTTTCCAGGGATCAGGGAAAAATTAGTCCTGAGTGGTGAACTGGGTGAATGAACAAGCAGCTGCTAAAACTGGCCGGCATTGTTCTTCTCTTGCAGTTGCTGTTTGCTCTTCTGTCCCCTTCCTCCCCAAGTGTAATGGATATCCACATGGTGCTTCTTTAACTGTGATGTGTGGTACCCAGGAATGTAAGTCTGTATGTCAGGAGGTATATATGAGGATGCTGAATAAACTTGGCCCATCTTCCCGGAGTGACAGTTTTACCTGATGGCAGGTAATTTACACATTTATTGTATTAATTAATTAATTGTTCATTTTAATTGATTTAATATTTAAATTTTGTTTCTTTACATTTACAAATGTTGCTGTTTTATGAAACTGAATCTTCGATATACTTGAATTTTAAAATGATAAGCCATGGATGGCAAAGAAATGTTAGGTTTGCAGCAAGCCACTTTTAATTCCTGTCTCCTGCCCTTGGGAGTCCTCTCCTGCTAAGTGTTGTGAAGCCGTGTATGAGGCAGTGCGCCGGCCACTTCTGTGAGGGAGGTTCGAAGGCTGGGCATACAGGAAACTGGGTAAGAGGCTGTCAGTGAGAATGGGAGGGCAAGTATGTGAGATGAGGTCAGTATGCCAATGGTTTTAGGTAGATTTGCAAGCACATGTTCACTGAACGTCATAATTTCCGTCCATAGCTCATTTTCTCTTGCTTCTCTTAAAAAATAAAAAAACCCTATTCTCCTATTGCCTCTGTTCTGTTCTCTTCTTCCTGCAGTCATACCCAAATTGGAGTGCTGTTATAGGGCTGAACTGTGTCTGCCCAAAGTTCATACGTTGAAGCCCCACACCTCCTAATATTTCAGAATGTGACTGTATTTGAAGACAGGGCCTTTAAAGAGGGAACTAAGCTAAAATGAAGTCATTAGAGTGGTCCTTAATCTAATAGGTCCGGTGTCCTTATAAGAAGAGGTGATTAGAAGACAGAGAGGGGGGATGGAGAGATAGAGGAGATAGAGAGCAAGAAGGAGAGCAAGGGAGGGAGGCAAAGAGGGGAGAAGGGACGAGGAGAAGGGAGAGAGCGAGAGTGAGCAAGAGCGACTAGACAGATGCACACACAGAGGGACAAGCACGTGAAGAAGGAAGGAGATGATGGCCATTTACAAGCCAAATGAGACTTGTCTCAGACATACCTTGATCTCAGATTTCCAGCCTCTAGAACTGTGAGAAGATAAATTTCTCTCATTTAAGCCACCCAGTCTGCAGTACTTGTTATGGAGCCCTAGCAAACTAATATAGATGCTTTCTATCCCAAACTCCTTTCATCGATGCTTCAAACAACAAACCTTCAAATTCTATTGCTCTCATAAGATTTTAGAATAGTTTAAAAGATTTACTAAATGGATGAATGGATGAAAAAACTTGCTGGTCTGGAGTTTTTTGGTTAACTTAAATAAATCTAATGTAAACAGAAATCTGTATTCTGTCGCGTAAGATTTTTTGGTCAGATAGGAATCCCCTTATAAGAGATAACCTTTAAGCATCTTATGAGCCACATTTTCAAACTTAGAGATGAAAGACTCAGAAAGTGAATTATTTGCTAATAAAATACATCATTCCTTCCAATGAACACGATTACATGATTGCTTTTATGTAATTGGTCTCAGTGGAACAGGAGGTTGTGTAAGCTATCCTAGAAAAAGAGAAAGCTGAAAAGGAAGAGGAATGCAGGTCTGCATGCTATAGCATTTTGAATCACATGGGTAGACTCAGAGCTCAAGACTGGGGTAAATACACCTGCTACCTAAAATTCCTGCCATTAGACTCTTCTATACAGAAGGAACTGAATTTTCTAAATGGAACAGAGATGATGGCTGACTGGTGAGTTGGCAAAGAAAGGAGGAATTTCTGGGCTTGTGTCTAAGGATGTATGGATTAATTAGAATGCAAATCCTCCTCCAGCTGGTGATACCCTGACCACCCCCACATTTAAGCTCCCAGCAATAGTCCAATATGAAACAAGTGGGTATAATGGTATTGTTTCCTGGATTCATAGGGCACCCTTTATTTACAGACTAGACCTTCAGGCTGACTTCACCTCTAAGTATTCTTTGACATCGAAATAATGAGAGGCAAATTCAGATACCTCAAGACCTCTCAGAATTGGAGGGGTCCACTGTTATCCAGAGCCGGGCCTGAGAGTGTCTCAGTGGAAGCAGAGGAGGGAGAAAAGAATCACAGAATGCGAGAGATAAAAGAATCTCATGGAACATCTAATTCAACCTCCTCGTTTTAGCAAGGAGATAGAAAGATACAATTCACCTTATGGTTTCCCCTCTCCAATTTGAGAGGCAGCCATATCAAAGAAAACGTAGCCGCTACATAATGAGCTAAGCAGAGGGAGTGTTGGAATTTGGCTTTCCAAAGTCACTCTTGGTTATTGTGAGATACTTGGACAGGAGAGACTCAGACATCTCACGAGGTGGTGAGGGGCTGTGAAGTAGAACACTGAGGCCAGGCAACGGATGAGGGCAACTTAGAAGAGACTAAAGGATGCCCTGAGCACCACAGGAACACAGGTGAGCCAGTGGAGACTTCTGTGCTGTGAGAGAGGAAAAACCAAAGACTTAAGTTCCAGTTAGCGACTACAAGACAAATATTTATTTCCATGCAGATCAGAGGTGCCAGAGAAGACCGAGAGACTTGGGAAACGCTTCACCTGACTGCTCTGAGGTCCTAAAGTCACTGCTTTCTTTATACACTCAACTGCCATCTTAAAGAGAGGAGCAATGAAGAGAAACCTGAGAGATTGGACGATTTACCTTAAAGCTGTTTTAGTTATTGTATCTGGTGAAAATTCTTGGATTAAATTGAATCTATTTATTTTCTGACTCTACCCTTTGTGAGTTGGGTAGATCACCCCTAACATCCCTGAATGTGGTGTGAATAAATTCGTGACTCTTTGATAAAACGTGTCAAGTTTTTATTTTTTTCTTCTGTGATTTTCCCCCAATTCTTGGGGATATTTCCACAGAAATATGATTAGCAACTCGCCTGCCCCTGCTGAATTTTTCTCTCCTCTTTGGAGGAGAGTAATTTATTCACTATATAAAGTTGCTATAAAAAACAACGAAGACAAAAAAACCCACGGAATGGCCTCTCCTCTCCTCTCTAAAGAAATGATTATGATGAAAATTGCAGGGAAAACCCATAGGGAAAGTTGGACTACAATATTTCTGGTACTTTTTCCCAGAAGCTAAAATGTCAAATATGCATTTCAAGCCTATTTGAGATGAAAGAACAAGATCGTGTTTAGATAAACCAAATGATTCAAACTACCTTCTCATGCCATTTGGTTTTGGCAGAGGCAATAATTTTCTCATTAACTTTTAAACTTGTATGTATTTCAAGACTTTTAAAAAACCATGTTTCTGATTAATTTTATTTAATTTATTATAACAGTGTTTAACAAGAGTGAGTCACGTATGCTACCTAAAGCTTTTAAATACACACACACACACACACACATATAAACTGGTTGCAATACCTTTTTCTTTAAAACAAGAAAATGGCTTTTCTGATTGTAAACCAAGTCAAATTTGGAGAAGGCATTAATTTGTATTAGGACCCTGTATCCATAATGATGTCATAACTGTAAGTCTGGAAATAGCCTCATCTCTCCCTTCCTGCTCTCTTGTCTCTGATTTTTTTATCCAAATATGCTTCTCAAATATCTTTTTATAATGCTGCACCTCTTCTAAAAGTGTCTTATTGGTATATCTTCTAGGTGTCTGGCACTCAAGTGAATCTTATTCTACAACTGGATGTTGATTATCTTTAGGAATATGAATGGAGGGAGTGAAGTGGTGATGGAAATAAATCTAGGTGCAATGATTAAAATTCATAAATAAACCAAAAGCCACATTTAAGTCAACCTCTCCCCAGAGCCTAATGACAGATTTCTCCTCTCTTTCCTCCTAACCTCTACTTTTGGCTGATGAGTGGAGAAATGACTTAATTCAGACAGGAGAAAGAGTATAAAGAAGAGGCAAGCTAATCATCAGCCCTGGGGAGTTGACTGTGTGTATAGATACACTATCCTTCCAGGCCCAGAGAGAAACTTTCTCTTAAGGACAAAAAGCATTAAAGTGAACTTACGACACCAAGAGAGCTGCAAGCAAGGGCTAAAAACTTCAGCCACTCAATCTCCTCCGTGAAGCGGCCCACATTCATCACACTATTAAACAGATCTGTTGGTAGACTCAGCACCTTCCACATCTGGGCCAGCTCATCAACATGGATGATCAGTCTGCCACCAACCTGCAGGGCAAGAGACAGATACAAGACAGAGAATGAAGGACAGGAGGAGAGCATGCCCTGAGAAACACCTGCCCAGGCAAGGCCCTGTATTCTTGCAGCACACAGCAACGGATGGGGGTATTGAGGGAGAAAGGGGACTCTGATTGGCACTTCTCTTTGCAAGGGTATAGAAATAGCCAGTAAACAACAATCTGATATATGATTTAATCATTTTAACTTCAGCTGTCCCAATTATGGGGAACATGTACATTTATATTTTAATTTCTTTCTGATGTTTTTATTATCTGCTGTTTCATTCCTGGTTGTCCCTGTAAGACAGATAGTGCAGCTGGAAAATGAAACCAAGGGGCAAAAGACTGTCTGAGACTAAAATTAGTGGTGAAACTAAAACTGGATGTTATCTCTTGCCTCTAGAGTCCACTGAATTTTTTGCACTGGACCACACATGCACCCACACATGCACACGTTTCCCAGGAATAACATGGGGTCTGTGGTCTGTATGCCACATGTGGTTCGGTTCCAGGTACCTCAGACTGCGCCTTGTCCACCGCACAAGTTGCCGGGTGGTTGAGAGGAGAAGGGAATGAATGGCCGCTTGTTGGCCAATAATGTGATAAGGGTGTAGATACCCTGGTGAAACCTAATACACCTTCTCTGGCCCTCTGATCCTAGAGAAATGCTAAACCTCTGACAGTTGGCTAAATCAATCCTGACTCCCTCCACACCACTCTGTCCTAGATCCTAAGGCAGGGTATAGTGGCACTAAACCACACTTCCTCATCCATTCAGCAAGCAGCTCCCAGAATAATGTGGCTGTAAAGAGAGGCAGGGTTTTCCCTGAAAGTTAGGCTATGTCCACACCTGGGATAACTGGGGAATGATGACACACCCCTTCCAAACTGTGATTGTCTTCATCTTATGGTCTTGATCAGGAAAGGGATAGTGTTAAGAGATGTGGACCTGCACTTTCCGGAAAGAAGGGATTAGCATCTCATGGGGCCCCTGGGCATTCTACCAGCTTCAGGGACATCTGGGATGACCCTGCTGATAACTTAACTTACTGCCCACTTCAGTATCATTCCTATTTCCCCCAGGGAAGAGTTACTTTCAGTGCATGGCTTAATGCACTTTAGGATGATGCTGAGTGGCCAGCTGACTTGAGGAGGGAATGGTGGGCTTCTGTCTGTACCCACCTGGCCTCAACACTGTCTCTGCATTCCCACTTGACACTGAAGTATGGCCCTTACCCTAGAATGCAGGATCTTCAACAGCTCAGGTGTAAGTTCTGCCCAGGTGGACAAAGCAACTCGCTCAGAACGCTCTCTCACTGGAGGAATCTCTCCTTGGGACATAGCCCCAAAATACCTACAAGAAAAAGTTTCTTCATTGACAGCACATGTGCAGGGACATTCTTGCTTGTGATGAATTAAATTTATATTCTGTCTTGGAAAGACTTTGCGGAGTTTTTTGCTCTAAAATGCTGCAGGTTTGTAAGTTACATAAAACCATCTGTGAAGAGCTTTTTGTGTCTGAATAGATGGAGAGTGCTCTTAGGTCCTCTCCTTTTTTCACTGTAGTTGAACTACAAACTGATCATTCATGGATATCTAAAAAATTTATAGCAAACGATACAATACGGGAGCAAGCAGGCTACAACAGTGGAATGTTTTCTTACATAAATGTCAGGGACGATACCAAGAAATATCATTTTTCTTGCTATAAAACAGCAGCACAAGAACAATAAAATGGGGTTTTAAACTACTGTATGGTATAAAACAAAATCAGTCTCAGATGCCAAAAGAAATTTGTCTTCTGACGATGAAGTTCAATCTTTGAGGTAATATATAAAATTCAGAATGGAAAGCTAAACAAGCCTCGTTACTAGTAAGACAACTCCATTCATGTCTCTTTTTATGAGCACCGCTGGCTTATTTCCCTTCCATTCGAAAAAGGTTCATCATCGTCCAACCTAGGAGCATGAGCACACTGGATCCGAGCCCCTGGAAGGCTCCTCTTAGATTCTATTGTATGCCTTCTCAAGATTTTACCACCTTCCCACCACCTGCTCAATACACCTACTCAACCTCATGCTGAGGACATGCTCCCCTTCTACCAATCCACCAGCTCCACTCAATGGCCTCTCTTATTCCCCTTTCCCACTGAAATGCTACTAAGGAGGTCATCAAACAGTAAAAATAGCCTGAAAATGGTCCGCTTAACTCCCAACTCCTGCCCCAAGCCAGAGTTTTCCCAGTTTCAAGCAGTAGCTTCGTCTAAGAAGCAATTTCAAAACTGAGAGGCTTTCTATATAAAGCTGTTTCAATCCTGGCCAGCAGTTTTTGGGTAAGCACCTTCCACTGAGCAGCCCCTGGGTAGTCTCTCCTGACAAAGGGCGACTGTGTTAGAGGCACACTGTTTTCAGCCAGACCAGGTGCTTCTACTGCCCTCGAAGCTCTGTTTTGCCTCCTTTCTCCGGAATGTAGTGTGCACTGTGTGGACATCTTGTTGTTGAGGGAACAAGTCGGTTGAAAGAAACACGAAAGAGAATAACAGTTTCCCAAAAAACAAGATACAAAATGTCTCCGATTGGGGCAAGCAGTGGAGGAAGGTGCCTTTTGAAAGCAGTGAACCAGCTTGCACCGGTCCCACGCGATCCATCCCGCCCGCTCGTAGCCCCGCTCCCTTAGGTGCACTGCTGCCACCTAGTGGTGAGGTCCGAGGACTCCCTGGTTTACACCAGAGAAGGGCCCGCTAAACCCCAAGAGGATTCTGAACTCTACTGGAACAGGGGCGGGACTTGCAGGGACAGGGTGCTGTGTGCGTGTGCTCGTGTGATATGACAATCTAACTCTTGCTGATTACTCCAGGACACTCCTCTTATTTCCCTGGTGTCCTATTGCTCAGTCTGCTTCCCGTAAGGAAGGGCATCTCATCCTTGCCCAATTTGATGGATTTGTGTGTGGATTTTAAAGCACCAAATCAAGCTGAGAGCTGAACATCACAAATATTATGCTAATCAGTCCCAACTCCTAGGATGCTGCCATGACAACCTCCTATTAGTTTCCCAAGACCTTCCCTCCTCCACCTCCACCTGCAATGGGAACCAGGGACTGGAGGTGAGAAAGGAGCACGTACTCTGCAGCCCAATGGATGAGATCCGGCGGCTGTGTCCGAATGGCGGCTTTGGTAAATTGCTTCAGCAATTCCGGCAGCTCCGGGGGAATGCATATTTGCTTATCCGTCTGAGGCATTGATTGGATGACCTATTGGCAGAGGAAAAACATAGTAAAGAAATAGAAAATCTTTGACATCTTCAATATTGGGGAGTTCACAACCCCAAAAGACAGATGCATTCTATTGCTACACAACCCAGAGGTTAGTAAGTGGTTTACTAATCCCTTTTTGTTGTTGTAAATAATTCTGCCCTTTACATAAAAACACACGTAATACTTGTTCATTAAAAAGTAGTGATCAACAAAAAGCAAGCAAAGTTATCCTCTTATGATGCCATGCAAAAATATTGGGTGTCTGCTTCCAGAATTTTTTCAATATAAATATATACTTGTACAAAAAAGAATGATGTCATACAAAACATCTTATTTACTCAACAGCATATCATGAACATCTTTCATGTCACATCAACTCTTATTGGCAGAATAAGAGTTGTAGCCAAATTTACTCTGAATCCTCTATTATGATATTAGGTAATCTCCAAATAAAAATAATCATTAAACAGCCATTTGATGAACACCTCTCTTTACATCTGTATGTACTTAACTACTTTGTAAAAGAGAAAACTTGTACACTTCACTCAAAAATTTCCAGAACAAGTTGAAACAAAATATGAAAATCCAAAAATTGTATACAACTCTACATACAAATAACAGATTAAAAGATTCTGTTTGCTTTTAGTAGAGAAAGAGTCTAGATATTCTGAAAAGCCCTCTTTCTTCAAAACACCTAGATGTTAGACAAACTCCAGCAAACTATACCTTTCAAATTGCCTTAAGCTGAAAGATAGAGGAAAACTCTCAAGTGCCAAATGAAGTAAGTAAAGCAGAAACCAGAATCGTAAGTAAATGAAATTAGGGGCAAGTGGAGATGCTGGGAACATGAACCTTTTAGACAAATGGCCAGGCAAGTTACGGGCAGAGCAGGTCTTGGGCCCACAAAAAGTAAACAGCTGAACTGAGAGACTCTCTTACACACCACTAGCCCTCCCCCACACCCCTGAAACTTGAGACCCTCCAATGTTCACTCACCCTTAGTGTGAAAGGGTGGGACTCAAAATATCTGCCTACTGGCAGGGGGAAGGGGCACAGAAATCTATCTCCATTGTTGTTTCTTGTTGGAAACTGTGATTGTCTTTTATGAGTTTGTAGCCGCGAACTAGGTTTAAGTTTTAAATTGATACCACCAGGCTGGTTGGAAAATCTCAAAACAAAAAATTAAAGTGGCCTCAGGTTAGTGGTATTCCTTTATCTTTTATGTTCTTTTATTTGGAGGAAGAGGAGTATTAATTTCAGACTTCGTAAAAAGTCAGATATGCAAGTATGCATAGTAAAATTTCAAAGATAATTACTATAAAAGTAATATCACTACCAAACTAGTAGAGAAGAAAAAAGGAATTAAAAATAGCAGCAGCAAAACAATTTGATCCAACCAAAAGAAGGTAAGAAAGGAGAAGGGAAAGCATAAGAAAAGTGGATAAATAA
>NW_006431048.1:3567768-3574357 GCF_000325575.1 Pteropus alecto
TCAGTAATCAATAAAAAGAAACAGTCTCAAATGTGTCAGTTAAAATATAGAAATTATCAGAGTGGATTATGTAAAAATCCAGCTATAAGCACATCTAAAAAGACATAAAAACACAAAGATTGAAGCTAAAAGTACATATGGATAAATAGGCAAACAATAACCAAAAGAAAATTAATATAGACATGTTACTACCAGACAAAAGAGACTTTAAAGCAAGATGCATTATTAGGAATTAAGAAGGTTACTACATAACAATGAAAACTTCAATTCATTGAGAAGATAGTGCAGTTCTCAGTGAGCATGCTACAAATATCACCATAGGTGAACCTCATGATGCTGAGTGGAAAGGCAATATATTGTTTAGAGTTACATATATATGCCATAATACTATAATAAAGAGCAAAGGATGGTAAACACACATTCAGAATAGCAGTTATCCTGTGTCAGGGACGGAGAAAGATGTCATCAGGGAGATGCAGCAAGGTTCCCAATACTATTAGTGATGGTTCGTGTTTTAATCTGGATGGTGGCTGCCTAGATTTTTCTTTATTTTTATGTCTATATTTACATTGTGTATTTTATTTTGTATGTATAAAATGTTTCATATTTTTCAAAGGTCCATTACAAGTTGATCGTCTCTCATAATTTTTCAATCCATTTTATTTTGCAAAGGGCATTGCTTTATTTTGCTCATATTGTCCCTCTCTCTCTCTCTCTAGATATATATTTTTATACAGAGAGATATATATATACACACATATATATTTTTTACTTGTGGTAAAATATACATAACATAAAGTTTACCATTTTAACCATTTTTAAGTATAGTACTTAGGTGGCATTAAATACATTCACATTGTTATGTAACCATCACCACCAAACATCTTTAGAATGTTTTCATTTTCTCAAACTGAAACTACCCATTAAACGCTAACTCTCACTTTCCCTCTCCCTTGAGTTCCCAGTAATCACCATTCTGTTTTCAGTCTCTATGCATTTGACTACTTTAGGTAGCTTACATAAATGGAATCATACAATATTTGTCCTTTTGTATCGGGCTTATTTCACTTAGCGTAATGACCTTGAGGTTCATCTATGCTGCAGCATGTGTCAGAATTTCCTCTTTTTAAGGCTGAATAAGATCCCATTGTATGCATATACCACATTTTGTTTATACATTCATCTGTTGCTGAACATTTGGGTTGTTTCTATCTTTTGGCTATTGTGAATAATGCTGTGCAAATATCTGTTTGAGTTCCCGCTTTCAATTCTTTGAGTGTATACTCAGTTGTGGGATAGCTAGATCAGATGGTAGTTCTGTTTTTAATTTTTTGAGGAGCCATCATACTATTTTCCACAAAGGCTGTACTCTTTTACTGTTCACATATATTTTGACAAGATTTTGTAGTTGTTTAATTGTTTGATTTCTATTCTGAACGCTCAAATGGCCTCATGTAAGTGAAAAAAATGGCCCAACCCTAAAAAATAGGCTTCCATGACAACACTAACAATGAGAATCCTTGCTCAGTATAGACCAAACTTAAGCAAAGCCTTCACTGCATTTTGCCTCTTCCAGCCATTGTTCTTGATGTCTTTTCATTTTCGGCCAAAGAATCCCTACTCTAGTAAGTTCTCCATATCTGTTGCCTTTTCTCAATGTGTTGTTCTTAAATCTCTTGCAATATTTTCTGCTCTTACCATTCTATTGTTTCCTTAAAAGTCATCAATTGCATCTGTTAACTTCTGATTTGTGCCAGGTACTGCGCAAAGTATTTTGTGTACATTTTCTCACTTAATCCTCAATATATCCCTATGAGGTAGATTATTAGCATTTAACATGATGAACTAAGAGAGAGAAAAAACTTGAAATAACACCAAATTGATAAGTGACAGAGGCAGGATTTGAACACACAATCTGATGTGGGAAGTGGCCTGTTAAACATGACTGTCCTTTCCTTCTTGAGGCTTTCTATTTCTTCGATGGCATACAGTATTCTTGTTTTTCTATTTTCCTCTCCTCCTCTTCTGTCACCATAACTCTTCTTCCTCCTTCTTGCTAAGCACGAGTTCCCAATGTTCCCAAAGCTGAGTCTTCAGCATTCTGAGCTCACGTCTTCCTGCTGCTCTTCTGGGAGAGCTCACATCTTCTCACAGCTTCATCTACCACAAAACTGTGTTGATTACACTTGTTTGTCCATATACCTGACCTCTCACCTGTGTTCCCATCCCATATTTCCTGCTGCCTCTAGGACACATCTCCACAAAAATTCATTCTCCATCTCCCAACTAAGTCCCCTTCGCAAATTCATTTCTGAACACAGTTTCACCATTTTCTTAGTAATTTGGAATCAAAGCCCTAGGGCCATTCATTCTCTTCAATCGGTTGAATCCCTTTGATATTTCCTTTGAATTGTGTCTCCAGTTCATCCTTTCCTCTCTATTTCCTCTTTTTTTTTTTTTTTTTAAACCCTGGCACAGCCTCTCACCACTTATTGTGTGGTGCCCTAACTGATAGCCCTGTCTCTGTCCATTTTCTGGTCTATCCTGTCCACTGAGCCTAGATCTATCATCCATACTGCTGTTAATTAGTCAGACACCCCTGCTCACTGTATGGCAATGTTATCCTGACTCTCAAGGTTCTCCATGATTCAAACACATAACTTTAAGCTATAAAATTATGCAAGCACAGCAGTTTCTGTAGTGGTGGGAAAGCTGTGATGACAGGAAGGTGGGAAGGCTTTCTTTCAAATCTGTTCTCTATGTTCTGAACACCAGAGATGCAGGTCAGAAACAGTTTTGTTGACATAGAGCTCTTGTCTATACGTTTGCTTATAGATGTGAATTCCACATTAAAAGATATTACTAGTAAAATCCAAGCTGCTATGATTCTGTCAGTGTCTTTTCAGCTTTATGTTCAGAAACAGTCTGTTCCTACCAAGGTACCTATCAAAATAAAAGGTTTTTTTCCCCCCCTGAGTATAGGAGCTAAAGTAAAAATTTAAAAAGATGTCAATGATCCTATTGCAGAGTTGTTGAGGAGAGTTAAATGTCTTCAGAAAACTAGCTTACTTGACATTTTTTAACACCAGAATGAATTTAATCAAAATTACAAGAGTGTGTGAAAATATAATAAAATATAACAACAATGCTCCTGAATTCAAAGGAAATGTGAGGTTAGAAGTAGTTCAGCTGGGGAAGGGGTAACTGATCTAACTTCAATCTTAAAGAAGACATCTTTAAAGTGGCAAAACATCTGTTACATGTCACATTATTTGGAAATACATGATATGAAAAAGTTAAAGTGCATTAGAAATCCAATCACATCATCACAAGAAAGAAAGAAACAATCAAACTATCTAAATTCTGGTTAATAGTGAGAAAATTTCTGCTTATTGGAGAAAAATCAATAAATACACTTCTACCATTTGCTAAGACCCATCTGTGAGGCTGATTTTCCCGCTGACAGTGACTAAAAGAACTTGAAGGAAACGTCATTAAAAATATTTGGTCAGAAACTGCATGTAGTCATTTCAACACTTAGTATAAAGCAAACACATGATAAGAAAGTAAGCTTGATTTCTCCTTAAAAAGTCTTATAATATTCGTTCAGAAGTTTTATTCAAATTAAACATTCAATAGCTTTACTCTCATTCTACAGTTTACTTTTTATTATAATTATGTAGTAAATATACATACATATTGAATTTTTTTCACGTGCTCCATAGAGACCTCCAATACCCTACACTTTACCCTGGTGTGCTTTACAAATATTTTCTCTGTGTGCCATGACATGAGGAAGCTCTGCTGCATAGTACAGTGTCAGGTACATCTGTTGAAAATTTTCTAAGTTTTGTTTCAATCTTTTAAGATTATGTGTTATAGAAGAGATTCTGATGGTTATTGAAATCCATTTCTGATAAAATATGAGATTTATCTATTGTAAAAGGAAGTTTCATTAAAAAGTGAATTGTAAAAATACTGGTTATTAAGGGAACAATTGTCTTCAAATTTAAGTTAGTCAACTAAAGTACTGATTAGGAGCCAGGAAGAACGTTTGAGACAAATTAGCAAAGCAAATAAACTTCTTTTGATGTCAAAGAGATTTTGATTGCAGAATTCACAGAATATCACAGAGGCCAAAGACATCAGGTACTTTCTAAAGAAAATAGGAGCCAAGAGATAGAAATAGGAACATCTAGCTAACCACTAACTTAACTCTCTTACTGAGGCAACATGAGAAAACAATGTAATTTTGTATTAGTTTATAAATAGGAACTGGGTTTCCCTCATAAGAACTAAAGCTGCTTCTGGGGTTGGTAGAAGGAGGGGGTCTTTAAGATTTCTGACACCTATAAAACACCAAAGTGTGAACAAATTTTAAGATGGTCATGTGATTCTAAGATTGCAAGAACATGTGTGAGTTTGAAAGCGCAGGAAAAGTAGGCTTGTATCAAGTTAGGCTTAATCTAATTGTCAATCACATTTAGACTCAGGTTATTCTTTAGGCCTTACTCTGCTTAGTTTTATTTTATACAACAGTAACAACACAATAGTAATCTTTACAATATCATCCAGTGCAGCACACTCCAATCTTGCACCAGCTCTACTCTTTAGCTCTTTCGCTCCTGCTTCTGCTGTGATCTTTGTCATTCCTCGACAACGCAATTCTTTTTCTTAATCTCTAGTAAATGACTTTTCCCTAAAGGCTTCATCCCACCCTTTATTGTCCTCACTCTCAGTAGATGATGTCATTTCCTACCCGAGATCAAGGATGTCCGAATGTATTCACACTGCCATCCTTTGCCTACCTCAATCTATCTCTTTTATCTCATATTCTTTCCTCAACCCCTTGAGCTCTTAGTTCTTGCCTTGTCCAAAACCTGAGGAAACAGACTTTGACCATCACCCCTCTATATTCCCCAGAAAATTTTATCTTTTCCATCTCCTGGTACCTTCTCTTCCATCAAATAGGCACAGTCTGGCCATGTCTTTTTTAAAAAGTTTGGCTTTTTTTAAACCTTACCGTCTTCCAATGTTCTATGTCTCTTTTTCATGGTCAAACTTCCCACGTTCCCCAAGGACTGGCTCTCTTTCCTCTCTCATTAATTACTCCTCCTTTAACTCCTTATAAGGCTTCCATCCTGATGATTGTTCTGAAACTGCTTTCACAAATATAAATATCAACAAAGTCTCATGGGCTGCAAAATCTAATGATTTTTCCCATAACATTTATTACTCTTGGCTTCTGTATTGCATTTGAGAAATTCATCGCTCTCTCATGAAACACTTTGCTCCATTGGATAATGGTTATAGAATCTCGCTTGTCCTAACTCTGTGCTGTTCCTTTTTCATTTCCGTTTTGTTCATTTTTGTCTCCACCATCACATTGTAGAAGTATTTTCTAAAGTTCAATGTCCGGTTGGTTGTTTCATAATCTATATATTTGTTCTCTCATATAGTTTTTATAAATTTTGGAAAATGTTCCATGTGTACCTGGAAAGAATGTTACTCTGCAGTTATTGAGTGTAATGTACATGTATCAAGAGGTTTAATTATGTAGTTCAAATCTCTATATTCTTATTTACTTTTTTGTCTGCTTAGTCCATCAGTTATTGAGAGAGATATGTTAAAATCTCCATCTAGGAGAGGTAGCTTTGTCTATTCTTTCTGTCAATTTTGCTTGATAAATTTTCAAGTTCTATTATTAGGGGCATATACATTAGGATTTAAAAATCTTCATATTTAATTGATCATTTTATCATAATGAAATTCCCCTTTTTATGTCCAGTTTTAGTTGACTCAAGGTCAACTTGTTTTGCTAGTTTTCTTTTGTTTAATTTTTGCAAGATACACATTTTTCCAAACTTTTCCTTTCGAGTTTTTTGTGTTCTTTTGTTCAAGTGTGTCTTTTCTAAACTACTTTAGAAAAATACACTCTGAAAATTTTGTGTCAATTGATCCATTTACAGTTAATTGCTGATTTTTTACCATTTTGTTTTCTGTTGTCTATTCTTTTCATGCCTTTTTAAAGCAAGCAAATATTTTTTACTATTCTAGTTTTCTCCTCCATTAGCTTTTTATTTTATTTAAAAAAATTGTTTGTCTTTATTGAAATATAATAGACAATTAGTTGCTTCTATTTACATTGTACAGTTCAATGAGGTTTTTTTCACTTATAGTTGGCATACGATCATATACCAGTTTCAGTTGTATAGCATAGTGATCAGAGATCCACATAACTCACAAAGTGATCACCCCACTAAATCTATTACTCCTCTTCCCCCCACGTATTTATTACAGAATTATTGACCATCTTCCCTATGCTACACTTTATATCTCCCAACTACTCTGCGACTATCCCTTTGTACCTCTTAATCCCTTTGTCATTTTTTTGTCTCCCCAACCCCCCTCCCATCTAGCATCCCTCTAAATATTCTCTGTATCTATGAGTTTATTTCTGCTTTTGTTGTTATTGTTGTTGATTTTGTTCTTCAGATTCCATGTGTATGTGAAATCATGTCATATTTGTCTTTCTCTATCCAACCCATTTCATTCAGCACAATACCCTTTAGGTCCATCAAGGTAATAT
>NW_006431048.1:3574461-3594293 GCF_000325575.1 Pteropus alecto
TAGTTATTACCATTCTTTATTCCTGTTTTTGATACATGTTTTTTCTTTTTAAAGTCCTTTCAACATTTCCTATAATACTGGCTTGGTGTTGATAAATTTCTTTAGCTTATTTTAGTCTGAGAAGCTCTTTATCTGTCCTTCAACTTTAAATGATAGCTTTGCTGAATAAAATATTCTTGGTTGTAGATCCTGAGTCTTCATCACGTTGAATACTTTGTGCCAAGCTCTTCTGTCCTGCATAGTTTCTTTTGAGAAATCAGCTGCCAGTCTCAGGTGCTCCCTTGTAACTAACTGCTTTTATCTTGCTGCTTTTAAGATTCTCTCTTTGTATTTAACCATTGGCATTTTAATTATGATGTGTCTTGGTATGGGCCTCTTTGGGTTCCTCTTTCTTGGGACTCTGAGCATCCTGGGGTTGTATGTTTATTTATTTCAACAGGTTAGAGAAGTTTCCCATCATTATTTCTTCAAATAGCTTTTCCACTTCTCCCTCTCCTCCTTCTGGTACTCCTATTACATGAATGTTTTTACCTTTAAAATTGTCCCAAGGACTCCCTGAATTATTATTATAGTCTTGGCTTCTTTTTTCTTGCCATTCTGGTTGAGTGTCCTTGGCTTTTCCATCCTCTATATAGGTTATTTGATCCTCTTCTTTATTCACTTTGTTTTTTCCATTTAATACACTTCTCATCTCAAATAATGTGTTTTCATTTCTGACTGGTTCCCTTTTATAATTTCTGTTTTCATTTTCATGTCTTTTATCTATTTGTTGAAGTTCTCACTGAATTTATCTACACTTACCAAAAGTTCATTGAGCATCTTTATAACCAGTTTTTTAAACTCTGCATCTGTTAGATTGCTTGACTCCATTATTTCTGGATCTGTTCTGTTCTCTCATATGGTTTCTGCTTCTTTGTCTTCCAATTTTGGCTGCCTTTCTGTATCTGTTTCTGTGTACTAAGCATAAGCTCCTAAGTCTTCTGGTCTTATTAGTGCGGCTTTATGTGGTAGGTGTCCAATGGCACAGTCCTGAGAGGGATTTAGCTGCAGGTCAAATTTAGCCCACGCCTGTGCCCCTCTGAGGCCACCTGTTAAGATTCAGCAAGCAATCCACAGATGCTGTGCTTATAGTTGCCTCAAAAAGCCACACTAGAAACCCAGGCCAGCTGCCACCAATGTGAGTCTAGGCACTGCTCAGCAAGGAGCACCTGACTTGTGGAGGATACATGTGGATGTGGCTTGGTGGGGCTGTGAGTTGGGGGAGGTGGAGTTTCAGGGAATCCCCTGGACTGAGTGACACCTGTTATCCAGTTTGATAATATCTTGGCTATGGCAGCGCTGAGTCTTTGTACGGGGAGGGAGAGGGCTTCACGGAGGAACAATGGATACCGCCAGCACTTCTGTACAGAGTGAGTTGCACCTCGGCCCTCACTCCAACAACTCAGTGTCCTCCTGTAAGTCTCTGGTGCCTCCTGCGCAGCCCAACCAGCACTGGTGCTCAGAGTGAGCAGGTCCGTCACCTCCAAAGTCTGCTTGCAGACACGGCCACTTTAAGAGGCGTCAGCAGCTGCCTTGCCACTGCTATGGTTCTGTCCCACTCAGCTGCTCGGGACCAGGCAGTTTCACATCCTCGCCCTGTCCTACCTTCTGATGTAGCAGGGTGATTTCTTAGATTTCTCCCTAGTTGTGTGGCTTGTTCATCTAGATCCCAGGCAATTTTTCCTTGCTGTTTGTTCCCTGTTTTTGTCACAACTTTGATTTGATTGCCAGAAAGATGAATAGAGCCTCTATCATCTATGCCATTTTTTCCCGCCTCTTCCATTAGCTTTCAACTTATATATTATTTTATGATTCCTTTACTGATTACCATAAAGATTACAATTTACATCCTTAATTTATTAGGTCTACTGTAATACCAAAACTTCATGAATAATGAAAGTACCTTATAACAATTTAACTTGATATCCTTCTCCCACCCTTTGTACAATTGTTATCGTTTGCTTTATTTCTACATACATTATTGTGACATATAAAATTATTATTTTTAAATAGTCAACATTAAGTTATTTTATCCACTTATTTAAACCCACGTATTCTCCTTCGCTAATGGTCAGGGTCAATCTCCTATTTCTCTCTGGGATCATTTTCTTTCAGCCTAAAGAACTCTAATGTTTTCAATAGTGTAGGTTTGCTGGAGAAGTCTATCATTTTTTGTTTGTGTGAAGTGTATTTTGCTTTCCTTTTTAAAGACATATTCACTGAATATAGAATTTCTAGATTAGAAACTTTTTCCTTTCAGCACTTTAAATATGAATCCCATTGTCTTTTGATCTTCATAGTTTGTTAAAAATAAGCCAAGTGTCTTTTTGTCGCTCCTTTGTAGGTAATGTAGCTTTTCTCCTCTGGTTTTATGATTTTCTCTTCATCTTTAATTTTCATTACTTTGATTAATTATGATATGCCCAGGTGTTCCTAGATGGGGCTTGCTGAGCTTGTTGGGTTTGTGGGTTGATGTATTTCATCAGTTTTAAAAAGTTCTTGAACATTACCTCTCCAAATATTGACTCTGCCCTTTACATTCTTTGACTTTATTCTCTTTCTCTGTACCTTCTGGGACTCTAATTAGATCTGTTTTAAACCATACATTCTGTTTTGTTTTTTCCATTTTTTCCAACCTGTAACTCAGTTTGGATATTTTCTATAGACCTGTTTTTGAGTTCCCTAACCATATTTTCTGCAGTCCAGGCTGCTGTTAAATCCATTCAAAGAACTCTCAATTTCAAATATTATGTTTTGTATTCTAGAATATCAGGTGTTTTTATAACTGCAATTTCTGTTTTGAAATTCTCCATTGTTATCCCTTTATGTATCTGTTTCCTTGATTTTCCTGAACACATCATTTATAGTTATTTTGGAGTCACTGTCTGATAACTCTACTGGTTGAATCTACCTGTGGATCTCCTCTCTGATACTAATTTTTTCTCTTGATTGTAGACACATTTTCCTGCTCCTATGCATGCCCAGTATTTTCAAATTGTATGTCAGATTGTGTAAAGCTTAAGTGTGTTTGGGTGACTCAGACTTCTAATCTGTCACGTCAGTGCTGTCAGTAAAGTCTCTCTGCAAGGGCCAAGCACAATCCTACGTCTACATCCAAACTTGGCAGATGGCCCCAGGGAACAAAATGGCTTGTAACTATCAGCTCATCTTGGAAGGGCTCAGCACCCTCCTGAAATTTTAATCTAGTCCTCATTGCATCTAAAGCTCTCTGATGACCTTATAATGTTTTTTAAAATTATTTTTATAGATTTCTTTTTTTAGTTGTTGCAGTGGGAGCCATGAACTGCTGCCACCTACTACATTCTAGCTAGAGGCAGAGGCTTTTTTGGGGGTGGAAGGATTTAACTGTCAGCTCTGTGCTGACAATTCTGAAATCATCAGTTGTAAACTCTCAACCATGCCACAGTCATATCCACCAGCTACCTATTAGTGTAGTTCCCCTTTCCCATAAAAGCATCCCAAACCAACTTCCTTTACTCTTTCAATTGCCTTAGTCTGCTATGTCATGGCCATTTTTGATTCATCCTTCTCTTTCATTTCCCACTTCAGTCCTGATGAAGTTTTTTTTTTTTAATCTCTCAGGAAAATAAAAAGGAACACTATTTTTGTTTTTGTTTTTAAGGAAGGGCTTAATTTGACTCACAATGCAGTTCAATATCTTCAATTTGCAAATGAGAGAATTGCAGTGATGTGATTGGCACAAGGTAACAGTTTATGTTGGAGCTGAATCAAGAACTCAGCTATACGTCATTGTTTTATCACACTATACCATATTGCTTCTCCAGGTCAGCTCCAATTTCAAATACTATGCACAACTGTCCCCAGAAATCACTGGGAATACCCTGGATATTCCCATTTGCATCATGAAAAGTACATTTTAAGCACCTCGAAGTGGAACAAAATTATTTGTCAGAATATGTCCTAATGTTTTGTCTTTGAAATGTGGTCATTGTCTCTTTCACCATATTTCATACAGTTGCAAGGAATGGAAACATGCCCAGCATAAGATGGGTTTCAAACGCTCAGCACACATTTATTACTTCATTTAATCCTTCTAGCAATCAACGAGTAGGTAGGTTCTCGTATTTTAATCATTTTTCCAATGCCAGGAAGTCAAGACTTAGTTTTCCCGGATAACATGTCTTAAGTACTCTTATTATCACATCACTTTCAAAATCCTTAAGTGGATCTTCATGTCTTTTCTCAACAAATGATGTTCTGACTTTCAAGCTCTCCATAATCTGTCTTATTCATATTATCTTGCTTTTCCAACTTTATTTCACAGGAGTCTAGATCTTGTTCTATCCTGGGCCAATCCATGATTAAGCCAACCCAGTATTTCGATGCCAAATGCAATATTACTAAGAGCTTTCCTACCTGACCTTGTCCTTTTTTTTGCATAATAGCTTTTGGCTCTGTTAATAGAAAATTTCCCCAAATTGCTTATAATCATGCTAGTACCCTCTTGAAAGTCATAAGTTCCATGTTTATTATTTAACGAGTGAACAGGTACCTTTTTTGATTTATCTTAACTTAGCCATGCTCATATTTTAAAAGCTTTCCCCCATGTTCATCTCATGGTCTGCAACGCCAGGGCTACCATTTAGAGACTGACATGTTAACCGTGCTCCATAAAGTTGTGCAACATGACCCCTGATTTCATGATCTGTGGTCACCTTAACCTTGTGTTTTATAAATGTATGGAAGTCTTCATTTTTTTCAGAGTGAAATGTCAGAATATCTCTACATCATTTTCATCCTTTCACTTGTCTCCCCTACTTTTGATTTCATGATAGCATTCCTATGATACAGGGACTCAAAGTATAAAATGGCTCTGAGGGATGACTGCACCACAGTTTTCGATATAAGATCAGGGCTATGTTTCTGCCCTATTTCCATTACCATTCCTGATGATGTTCATCATTGCAGTTGACTTTTCCAATACAAAACACAGGGGTGCTGTCCTTCATAGATCCCTTAGAGTGGATTAAGCTATAGTTAAGAAGCACTCTTGACTAGGAGGCAGACCAGGATTCTGGTCCTGGGACTATCTTTGACTCATTATGTGACCCTGGGCAAATAATCAATCCAACAAAACCTATGAATCAGGAATAGTGCTGAACAGTGGGGTATAGAAATACATGAGTCACGTGCACCACCCTCAGAGAGCTCATAGGCTAGTAGAAGAGACTGATAGGAAAATCAGTGATTAAAATGGTATGATAAATGTCAAGAAGTCTGTACTAGATAAAGGTGAACAGAAACTCCTAGGTGAGGCATCTAATTCATCTGGAGGTAGGAGAAGGAGGTCAGAAAATACTTGAGAAGACTGATTTGTTCATTGTTGCATTCCCAGCCCCTAGAACAGTACTAGGTGCAGAGTAGGTTCTCAGTAAGCATCTGTTTACCAATGAGAGCAAGGAGGGAATCCTTTGTGGCTAGAACTACTTAGACCAAGGTGTGGAAGTGTCAGAGAACGTGGTAAATTCAGAGAACTGTGAGTTATTATGGATGACTAGAGTGGAAAAAAGGGGGAGTGTGGTTGGGCCTAGGGCTGGAAATATAGCCCAAGACCAGAATATAAAAGGCCTGGTATGCCATGGTAAGTCTTTTGAACTTCATATTAAATGCAATGGGGAGCCACTAGAAGATTTAAGCACTAGAGCCACATAGTCAGACTTTGGTGTTAGCTTGATGCTTCTGTTATCACTTTACTTACTGACTCTGTGCTTCAGTTTCACCCTCCTCATTGCCTTCTCAGCAAAAACAGTACTAGGCTCTTAAAATATTCCTCCTTGGTTAGCTGGTATGATGTTAAGTTTCCTCAGTAGAGGGCTCTGGAGGGATGTTGGAGGAGGAAGGGGCTTTTCCTGTGGGTTCCATATACAAACTCTTGCTAGACCCAGGAGCGTGCAGTTTCTCCAGTGTTGGGATCCTGTGGTGCACAGCTTCTCCAGCATCTGCAGTATGTGATCTCTTAAGTGCCTGACTGCTGCAGTGCACAGCAGAGGCAGTGTCCAGCTTCCCTGGCACCTCTCTTGGGAAGCTTTGTATCAGAGTGCAGCCAGCAATTAAGTCATCTTTTCAATGAATGGCTTCTCTGGCACCCCAGACAGTGGATTTCTGCCTCCCTGGCACCTCAACAATTTCTCTGCCATTGAATTGTGGATGAAAAAATGGGATCTATGGAAAGTAACCTCACAAGGTGATCTGATCATAAATTCCTAACTAGGCAGGTCAGAGTGAGTAGTCACATCCCAGGCATATAACTTTTTAGTCACAGGTTTTATGTAAGTACTGTCCGTTGTTCCCGTGCACCTAGGTTAACGCACCTTTGAAATATCAGAAGTAAGCTTCAAGAGAGCACACAATCTCATTAACTATTCTATAATCCAATCCCTGTCTTGCTTTCTCCCACCTTCCTTACGTCCCTTCCTTAATTTCAAATGTGTAACAGCTGCTGCAAAACTGTTATTCTCAAGCATTTGAGATCTTGCTCCCCAGCATTGTCAGTTTAGCTCAAATACACTCATAACATTTTCTTATAGGTTTGGATAAAATTTTCTTACAGGTTTGGACGTTTCTTTGTTTACATAATGAATGGTGGTCACACTCTCTGCAATAAGCTCTTGGGAGGTCGTCTCTTTTTCAGGTGATCTACCTCAAGGGTCATGGTTGCTCCTTCCATATGTGATTCCTATATACTTTACATCTCTGTGTTTTACTAACCAATCTTCCATTATTCCAATTCCATTATAGTTAAAAATTCTTTATATTAAACTTCGTTAAACTTGTTATTTGATTTTTTCTCTTTGTTGGACTCTGAGACATGCATTGACTACAGCTATGTCGAAGGACTGAAGGGAGTAGACTGAAGCTTCAGGCAGGAAGCCTGATTAGGAGAATATGGCAGCACTTTTCACAGCGACTCTTAGAATATTGCCTGCCAAAGGAGTTGGAATGGGGAGGACTAGGAGAGATAGGGGTTGCAGGACTTGGTAATCACCAAGGGCGGAGGATGAGGAGAGGGAGAAATTTAGGGTGACTCCTCGCTTTTCAAACTTAGATGACTGGGTAGATGGCAGTACCACAGTGGAAATGGAGAATACTGAAGGAGGGGCAGTTCAAATTCTCCTCCCATGTTCCCATATACTCCCAGGAGTTCCAAGCATTTGTTTTTTCTTTTTCAATTACAGTTGACATTTAGTATTATTTTATATTAGTTTCAGGTATACAGCATAGTGGTTCAACATTTATATAATTTATAAAGTTATCCCCCCAATAAGTCTTGAACACACCTGGCACCATACATAGTTATTACATTATTGACTGTATTCCCTGTGCTCTATTTTACATCCCTGTGACTATTTTCTAACTACCAATTTGTACTTAATTCCTTCACCATTTTTCTCCAGCCTCCCAATTCTTCTTCCACCCAACAATCATCAGTTTATTCTCTGTATCCCCCAGCCTCCCAATTCTCCTTCCACCCAACAATCATCAGTTTATTCTCTGTATCTATGAATCTGTTTGTTTTGTTTGTTCATTTATTTTGTTCTTTGAATTTCACATATAAATGAGGTCATAAGGTATTTGTCTTTCTCTGTCTGACTTAGTCACTTACATAATACCCTCTAAGTCCATCTATGTCGTTGCAAATGTTAAGATTTCATTCTTTTTTAAAGCCGAGTAATATTCCATTGTATATATGTATCATCACTTTTTTATCCAGTCATCTATTGATGAGCACTTGGGTTGCTTCTCTACCTTGGCTATTATAAATAACACTTCAATGAACATTAGTGTTTTAAATTTCTTCAGATAAATACCCAGCAGTACAATTTCTGGGTCATATGGTAGTTTTATTTTTAATTTTTTGAGGAAACTCCTAACTGTTTTCCATAGTGGCTGCACCAATTTACAATTCCACCAACAGTGCATGAGGCTTCCCTTTTCTCCACATCCTCATCAATACTTGTTGTTTGTTGATTTACTGATGAGAAGGCATTCAGACAGGTGTGAGGTGATAGATAGCTCGCTATGGTTTTAATTTTCATTTCTCTAATGATTAGTGACATTGAGAATCTTTTCATATGTCTATTGGCCATCTGTATGTCCTCTTTAGGGAAATGTCTATTCAGGTCTTCTGCCCATTTTTTAATTGTTTTGTTATTTTGGTGTTAAGTTTTATGAGTTATTTATGAATTTTGCATATTGACCTCTTATTGGATGTAGTAAGTTGTCTTTTAATTTTGTTGATGATTTCCTTTGCTGTGCAAAAGCTTTTTAGTTTGATGTAGTCCCATTTGTTTGTTTGTTTTTGTTTAGTTTCCCTTGCTTGAGGCAATATATCAGAAAAAATATTACTAAGAGCAATGTCAGAGTTTACTGCCTATGTTTTCTTCTAGGAGTTTTATGGTTTCGTGTTATGTTTAAGTCTGTAATCCATTTCAAATTTATTCTTGTATATGGTGTAAGAAGGGAGTCTAGTTTCTTTCTTTTTTGCATGTATCTATCTAGTTTTCCCAACATCATTCATTGAATAGATTGTCTTCACCCTATTGTATATTCTTGCCTCTTCTGTCATGAATTAATTGACCATATGTGTGGGTTTATTTCTGTTCCATCGATTTGTGTGTCTGTTTTTATGCCAATACCATGCTGTTTTGATTACTATAGCCTTGTGGTATGTAATTTGATATCAGATAGCATGATACCTCCAACTTTGTTCTTTTTCTCAAGATTGCTGTGGCTCTTCATGGTCTTTTGTGGTTCGTTCCATATATATTTTAGGATTATTTCTTCTAGTTCTGTGAAAAATGCTATTAGTATTTTGATAGCAATTGCTTTGAATCTATAAAATTGCTTTGGGTAGTATGAACATTTTAACAATGCTAATTCTTCTTACCCATGAGCATGGTATATGCTTCCATTTATTTGTATCTTCAATTTCTTTTTCAATGTATTATAATTTTTTGAATACAGGTCTCTAACCTCCTTTGTTAAATTTGTTCCCAGGTATTTTTTAGGGGGTACAATTGAAAATATTTTTATTTTCTTAGTTTCTGTTTCTGATAATTTGTTATTGGTGTATACATATATAACCAATTTCTGAATATTAATTTTGTATGCTGCTACTTTACTGAATTCATTTATCAGTTCTAATAATTTTTTGGTGGAATCTTTAGAGTTCTCTCTATGTAGTACCATGTCATCTGCAAATAATGAGTTTTACTTCTTCCTTTCCAATTTGGATGCCTTTTATTTCTTTTCTTGTCTAATTGCTGTGGCTAGGACTTCTATACTATGTTGAATAAAAGTGGTGAAAGTACACATCCTTGTCTTGTTTCTAAGGAAAACTCTTTTAGCTTTTCCTGTTAGGTATGATGTTAGCTATGATGTTAGCTATGGGTTCATCATAAAAGGCCTTTATTAGGTTGAGATATGTTCCTCCTAGTCCCACTTTCCTGAGAGTTTCTATTCTAGATATATGCTGGATTTTGTCAGATGCTTTTTCTGCATCTATTGATATGGTCATATGATTTTTATCCTTCATTTTGTTTATGTGGTGTATTACACTAATTGATTTTCAGATATTGAACCAAACTTGCATTCCATGAAAAAATCCCACTTGATATGGTGTATGATCTTTTTAATGTATTGCTGCTGAATTTGGGTGGTTAATACTTTGTTGAGGATTTTTGCATCTATGTTCATAAGGAATATTGTTCTGTAAGGAATATCAACCTATAATATTCTTTTTCTTTTTCTTTTTTTGGTAATTTCTATCTGGTTTTTGAATCAGGGTAATGGCAACCTCATGAAATGAGCTTGGGAGACTTCCCTCCTCTTGAATTTTTTGGAATACTTTGAGAAGGATAGGTGCTAATTATTCTTTTAATGTTTGGTAAAATTCACCCATGACTCCATCTAGTTCAGGACTTCGGTTTGTTGGGAGCTTTTGATTACTGATTTGATTTTGTTAATAGTAATTGATCTGTTCTGGTTTTCAATTTCTTCTTGACTGAGTCTTGGAAGATTGTATGTTTCTAAGAATTTATCCATTTCCTCCAGATTGTCCAATTTGTTGGCATATTCCATGCACTTTTGAGCCACAGACATTTAGAATCACAGGCTCCTTAGGTTGGAGAGGCCTCGAAGTCTAACTTTTCTGCCTTTGAGTAACATGGATTGTTTGTTCATATAAGATAAAAGAAGTGGGGAAAGGTCCATTCTGTCTTAACATTCCATGATTCCGATGTTTTGTAAAGTTCTTATCCACTCTTAAAGCTCTCAGAATAGTAGGCCGTCTTTAACCATCCATTCTAGCCTCCTCCTCCAGAGCTCTTAAAATTCAACAAATTTCCTGGTTTTTGAAACTCACATCCCTCCCAATGTGGAATTATGGACAACACATACATGCTGAGTGATGAAAAATATAGGTCTTATCAAATATGAAATACAGATTTGTTTCTGAATTTCTCACTTGGTTTTATTGGTGTGGGTTAAACAAGGCTTCGGTTATATAAACGAGAGGCTCTGGTTACATGAATGAAAGGCTCCAGGCACCAGAATCTCCGAGGAAGTTTCTATGAACAAGTCTTAGAACCCAGGATCAGGCAACTGTATCTACTTGTCTGGGTTTGGAATAGGTGGTGGTGGGTTTTGGACACATGATTATCCTTGCTTGGAATGGACTCCTCACATTTTCACAGGTTCTTCAGATCTCAGCTAAGCTTTCCTTGAGCTCTCTGTCAGTTTCATTAAAACTTCTCAGAGCACAACTTACCCAACTCTCCTTGGCAACACTTAGCTCTAATTTTACATTATGTGCATGAGTCTTTGATTAACATCCCCCTCCCCTAATGAACTGTAAACTTGGGGACGGGAACAGTCAGTTTCTGCTCACTACAGAATCCCCAATGCCAAGCCTGGTGCCTGGAACAGTGCTCAATAAATATTAGGAAAATGAATCAATGATAGCAGTTTATAAAGTGTTGGTCATGCCCACTGGTCCTCATGACAGTCCCCCTTAAAGGTATTTTTACATCCATGTTACACACGAAAAGCAGAGGTTTGGCTAGTGAGTAGGGGACTCTGGTCCCAAATTCCGTTGTTTCCAAATCACTAGCCTCTGTGTAATAAATCATAAAATACCAGTTCTGGATATACATGTAGTGAGGGCAGAGCGCAATAATTATCCATGGTCATTTTTCCTTAAAGATCACTGTCCCCTACTCTTGCTCTGCGAACAAAGATAAAGTCAGAATCCAAGTGAGCCCATAGGCAATAATCTTCCCTCAGACTTGCATAGCCCTCCTGGGAGCTCGCAGAGGTCCCCTCCCTTCATTTCCCTTCCCAGGTGGCTACCTGAGGCTCACTCCCAGAAGAGCTGTCTGGCACCGGATGACACCTCGCCCCTGGCCTCGGGCGGGAGGTGTGGAGAGAGATCCAGTACCTCCTCTCACCCTTGGCAGGGCTAAAGCAGCAGAACTTGGGCGGGGAAGGGCGGTACCGGCCTCTGCCTTGAGCTACAGGAGAGGTGGGGCAAGACCCGGCTTTGTTAGCGTTTAACCTTCGCCTGGCAACCCCGGCTCCGGCTGCCTGGCAACCGAGATGGAGGGGCGGAGCGTTACGTCACAGAGCGGCCCTCCCGCTCAGTGTCCGCCCATCTCTTCCCGCCCCTCCTGACTCAGCGCAACCTCCTGCAGCATCTGAGTTCCCAAGTTCCGGCCAGGGCGGGGTTGGGAGAGCCTCATGGGGGTTTGCTTGTGGCAGGAGGACCAGATGCTCTGGCGGTTTAAGGATGGGGCTGGGGGCGTTAGGAAACGTGGAGGAATGTGTGGCAATTTACACTGCTCTTTTGTACATTAGAAAGCGCAAATGGAGGAATTTAAAATGATCTTTTGGCTTATGGAAAGTGGGCAGGTGAGAATCCCTTGAGAATAATAGTAGCAAGCATTTCTTGCAGTGCGTTTTTTTGTTGTTGTTGTTCCAGAAAGATTCCTAATGACACATATTAACTATATCCATTTACAGATGAGGAAACAGCACAGTGTCAAGTAACTTGCCTAAGATTACAGTTAGCAAAATGATAGAGTTAGTATTTGAACCAACATTGCGTGGTTCTAGATTCCTCACTCTTCATCTCCATACTGCTAAGAAAGGGTATGGAATTAGTGGGGATAGGAACAGAATTCGAAATACCTGAGGCAACAGGGAAAGAAGAAAAATATTCACTGTGTAGAATACCATCAAAGTCTCACCATTACTCTGGAGGTAGGTATTTATGTTTGTTTTAGAAATAAGAAACAGGCTCAGAACTCTGAGTAACTTGAAGATAGTCAAACTCTGGATGTAGGGACAGATATGACTCTAAGTCTTTTAAGATTTTTCTTCTTTAAACTCCCAAGGAGAAAAGAAATTTCCCTATATCTTTTATCACTTAGCAGAGATTTTTTTAAGGTGCCCTTTGCACCATCCAATCTTTCAATCCATTTATACAGTACTATGCACTAGTCTAACTCAATGAGTTCATCCAGGCCTTCAAAGGTTTTTCTAGTCGTCAGATGATAGCCATTGTCTCTCCTTAAAGCAATTTCAAGCATCAGTAAACAAGTGGGGGAGCTAGGTCTTTGCTTCACATATGCGGAGGGCTTTTCATAGCCTGCTGTCATCCATTTGTAAAGGGCCCAGTCTGTTGACATTTGTCAAAGTCTTGCAAGTTCTTGCACACCTGGAGAATTCTGGATGATCTGGGGAAGGCCACTACCCCACAGGCCATCTGGGGATAAAAGAAACCTAT
Organism: Pteropus alecto; assembly: GCF_000325575.1. NCBI lineage: Eukaryota > Metazoa > Chordata > Mammalia > Chiroptera > Pteropodidae > Pteropus > Pteropus alecto. The sequence continues at coordinate 3,587,327 of NW_006431048.1, forward strand.
TTACTGCCTTCCTGAGCCCTCTATGGAGGAGTCACCAGGCTTTGGTGTAGGCACCTGTCCAGCAGTACGTGCCTTAGGACTGGAGGTGGGAGGCTAGAGGTTTGAGGGCTGCAGGGTGTATCTTTCAGGAGAAAAAGGCCACTGGGGTCTGTTCTGCATATGCATGAGGGAAAAAGGTTTGTTAGTCTCTTCCAGCTTTCGTGCAGAGTAAGTGGTATAGACAGGGATGAATAATAATGATCTTTATGTAGAAGAAAGGGTGTTTCAGGCAAAGCAACAGCCAGCTGGAGATTGAAGATGAAAAATAGAATTTTAGTGTGGCAGGTTAAATGTAAAAGAAGAATTTCATGATACTGTCTGATCGAAGTGATCTGATATATATCTGCAGGAAGCTAGGTTGAGGGGCAGAGGTGAGGTTATCCTTGATCTGTCTGTCAGTAAACACAACAGAATATAGTGCAAAGAATGACTTAACAAGGAAATGATAATCACAAAATTCAGGAGAGTTGCTTTCTTCTGAGAAGCGCGGGGGGAGCGGGGAGGAGGCGGCGGGGGAGAGGAGAACATAGATGGATATGGTTGGTGATGGTCTGGCTCTCAGTGTGGACGGTGGTTTTGTGGGTGTTCATTGTATTTCAGAGCTTACAAATACTCATATGTTTCAGATATAACATAAAATCTTTTAAATTAAACTCATCACTGAATAGATGACACTATTTCTGTTTTCTTGTGTAATTGAGAATTGACCGTATATGTTTTCATCATTTCCCCCTCATTCCCATTGACGTACAAACATGCTCTAATTTCTCCCATTATATTCCCCTCCAGCTTTGCCCCATTTCTCTGCTTCCCTCTATTGCAAAGTTCTTTAAAAGACTTGTCTGTATTTGCCACCTCTAATTTCTCTCCTCCAGTCTCTTGAATCCACTTGAATCAGGTTTTCATCCACATCACTTCATTTAAATGACTATTGTCAAGAATCCACATGACATGATGTTAAATCAAAGGTTATTTCTCAGCCTCAACTCAGCCTATCAGCAGCGTTTAACCTGTTGATCACTCTCTCATCCTTGAAACTCTTTCCTTGGCTTCCAGCCTTCAGAGTTTTTCTCCTTCCTCACTGGGTCTTCCGTCTCAATCTCTTTTTACAGTTGCTATGGACTGAATGTTTATGTAATATCCTACCCCTGCCCACTCTTCCCTGTCCCCAGTTTGTATGTCGAAGCTCCAGTCCTCAATGTGACGGTATTTGGGAAGTAATTAGTTTAAATGAGGTTTTGAGGGTAGAATCCTCATGATGGGATCGGTGCCCTTATAAGAAGAGGGAGAGGCCAGAGCGTGTGAGGGTACAGTGAGAAGGTGACGGTCTGCACACCTTGATGTGAGCCCTCAAGAGAACTCAATCTGCCAGCACTTTGATCTTGGTTTTCCCAGCCTCCAGAACTATGAGAAATAAATTCCTGTCATCTAAACCATCCAGCCTATAGTATTTTATTATAGTAGCTGAAACTAAGACACTGATTCTTCCTCTCTCCCTGACACCTTAATGTCAGGTGTCCCAGGATTTATCCTGGGCCTTCCCTATCCACACTCACTATCCAGCACCCTCCCCCTCTTTTACTTTTATCTCATCCAGTCTCATGTTTTAGATACCAAATTTATATCTCTATCCGCAATCCTTTCCTAAACCCCATACTAGAATATCCAGTTTTCTACTTGATAGCACCATCAGGTGTCCAATAAACTTCTTGAACTTAACATATCACCTCAAATTCATCAGAGCAAAAACTGTTGGCTCTGTCTTCAAAACTTATCCAGAACCTGAGCACTTCTCTCCACCTCCACCTCCATCACCCTGTTTTAGTAAACCCTGCAATGGCTTCCTATGTCATCGTCTCCCTGTTTCCATCCTTGCCCTCCTATAGTTTATTCTCAACACAGCTACCAGAGTGATTCTTTGAAAGCCTGACCGATCGTGTTGCCCCTCTGTTCAGAATCCTCTGTGGTTCCCACCTTATTTAGAGTGAAAGACAGTGATCTGCAAAGCCCTTAAATTCTCCGAACCCATCATTTTCTCCTTTTCTCCTCCCTTACTTCCCTCCAGCCATACCGGAAGGGTCTTGCTATTACTTAGAAAGGGTAGGCCCTCTCTCGCTTCAGAACCTTTGCACTTGCATTTCCTTTGCTTGGAACATGGTTTCCTCAGATATACACATAGTTCACTCTTCAGCTCCTTTGAGTCTATGTTTAAATATCGCCTTTGAGGGAGCCTTCACTGACCTCTCTATTTAAAACCGAATAGCAGCATTCCTTCCAACTGCTCTTCTGCTTTACTATCAAAACATACTATGTAGTTTTTAAAATTTGTTTTATTAATTTGTCTATATTCTCTCACTGGAGGCATAGGTTTTAGTCACTGTATATTGCTGCAGCCTAGAACAGGTCTGCATGCATAACTGACAGTATAAATATTTGGTTACTCAATAAAATTCTCCTTTTTCCCCCTCTCCTTCCACCTTTCTTCTTCCTCCTTCCTGCTTCCAAGTGGCCCTCCTGAGAAGAGATAATTTAGTGTCTATTCAGCTTTGCTAGTTGTATCTTAGGGGCTAAAGTTATATTTGGTCAAGTAAAGACAGGTCTAGCACCAGGGGTAGAAATTCTGACCAGCCTTAGTGCCACCATCTTAGCTCAGAAAGTAAGTTTGATTTATCCTGTGTGACTTATATCATGGTTTCCTTTCCCAGATCTTAAGTTTGCAATTTCACAGGGGAAAATGAGACAAGAGCCCATCCTATGGGCCACTTGGGTCATGGTGAGGCTAGGACTGAGGTGTGGTGATGGTTTTTCCAGAGCAGGCGGCATGCCCAGGCCCTGCACATTTCTGGGGCTCAGTTGTGTGGTGTAGCTGTCATTCTCCTCGTGGAGCCGATCTACTTTGTGAACATAATTTCTTGTCATATGTGCATTAGTTTCTTCTGCTATATAACAAATTACCACAAATTTAACAGCTAAAACAACACAAATTTATGATCTCAAGTGTCTATAGGGCAGGATCCTCTGTTAAGGGTCTCACCAGGTTTACATCCAGGTTTGGCTGGGGCTGAGATCTTATATGAGGCTCAGAGTCCTTTTCTATGCTCACTGGTTGTCACAGAATTCAGTTCCTTGCTGTTGTAGGATCGAAGTCTCTGTTTTCTTCCTGACCGTTGGCCAGAAATTGCTCTCAGCTCCTAGAAGCCACCCCCGGGTCCTAGCTATGTGGCTTTCTCACAGCGACTCACAAAATGGCTGTCAGATACATCTGATAAGAGGTTAAGATCCAAAATATAGAAAGAACTCATATAACGCAACAACAAAAACAAACAATCCAATTAAAAAATGGGCAGAAGACCTGAACTGATATTTCTCCAAATATGAGATACAGACAGCTAATAGACATATGAAAAGATGCTCAAGGTCACTAATCATCAGAGAAATGCAAATTAAAACCACAATGAGATATCACCTCACACCTGTCAGAATGGCTGTCATCAATAAATCAAAGAACAACAAACGGCGAGGATGTGGAGAAAAGAGAACCCTCATACACTGTTGGTGGGATTACAAACTGGTACAGTCACTATGGAAAATAGTCTTGAGGTTTCTTGAAAAATTTAAAACGGATCTACCTTTTGATCCAGCAATTGCACTTCTGGATATTTATCCAAAGAAAACCAAAACAATAATTCGTAAAGATCTTTGCACCCCTATGTTCATAGCAGCACAATTTACAATAGCCAAGATATGGAAGCAACCTAAATGCCCATCAGCAGATGATTGGATAAAGAAGTTATGGTTCATATATGCAATGGAATATTACTCCACCATTAAAAAACTGAAATCCTACCATTCTCAACGACATGGATGGACCTAGAGATCATTATGCTGAGTGAAATAAGTCAGATAGAGAAAGATAAATACCATATGATTTAACTTATATGTAGCATCTAAAGAACAAGAAGAACAAACTAATCAAAAACAGACTCACAAATATAGAGGACAATCTGGTGACGGCCAGAGGGGAGGGGGTTTGGGGGACTAGGGGAAAGGTGTGAAGGGTTAAAGAAGTACAAATTAGTAGTTGATAGATGGTCATGGGGTTGGAGAGCACGGCATAGTGAATGCAGTCAGCATTATTGTAACGGCTAGGTGGAGAGCCAGAGGAGAGAAGGAGCAATTAGGGGGATTGTTTTATAAACTACATCAATGTCTAACCATTGTAGTGTATACTTGAAACCAATAACAAAATTAAAAAAATTTTAAAATGGCTGTTTTCTCCCCATCAGAAGAGGGTATCTGCTGTTGCCTCTTGTCTGTTTTAAAGTTTTGCCTGATTAGGTCAGGCCCACTCAGGATAATCACCCTTGTTAGGAACTCATAGTCAACCAGTTAGTGACTTTATATCTGAAATTTTTATTTTTCACATAATGTTAACTACAGGAGTGCTATCATATCATATTCACAGGTCCCACACACTCAAAGAGATGAGATTACACAGGACACATACACAAGGGGGCTGGAGTCTTGAGGCCATCTTATAATTCTGCCTACTACAAAATGCATCTTTGTGAGGGAAAAACAAAAAACAAGAACACACACTTTCTTCAGAGAGAACCTCGGAGGCTGACGAGCACAGCTGCCCTTTGTGGTTCTGGATCCCCTCCTCTCCTGCTGCCTCTCTGTGTAATCTTTTCTTCTCACCTCTAGGAAGCAACACCTATAACCATTCACTTACGCAGAACAAACTGTTTATTCTACACAAGGGAAAAGCCTACCTAATTGAAGTCTACTTCTATAAGGATCTGAGTGATTAAAAAAATAAATAAAAAGGAAACTTAACCATTGTGGGTGGGGTGGGGCAGACAAGGCTTCTTCCTCCCAGACACTTGTGGTTTCTGTGGTGGCTTTGACTCTCCTCAGAACTGCCCCCAGCCGCCATGGCACATTTGTATATCTTAGGAAAAGGTGGTCTTTCCTGGCAGACGCAGTCCCTGGGGCATATGGACTGGCAAGTGGAGCAGGAATTGGACTTCAGCTCACTCTCCCCCTCAAAAAACTGTTTTTGTTTTTTTGTTTTTGGTCTCTGGAGCCTTCTATCTCACATTCTTCTTCTAAATTGCACATCATTTCCCTCCTTTCCCGCCCCTCCCCCCCGCCAAAACAAAAACAAAAACAAAAATCTTCAGTCCTTGATTTTATCCACCTTCCCTTCTTAAGAACTTCAATCCATAGGAGGATAGAAGTCTGTCTCTGTGTGGATGACTCAGATTTACACCTCTAGTCCCACCCGCCTTCCTCAAATCAATCCCTTGTCAAAATACCCTGAGTTTCTTCACACGAGTTCATAAAAGGCACATCATCTTCTCTCAATGCCAGCCTCACATTCCTAGCTCTGTCAGTGGAGTTATCATTTTCCCTGTTATCCCATCAACAAACCTCAAAGTCACCCTCGACCACTCCCTTTTTCTCTCCACACAGGCTGCCTGCTCATTTGCAGGACCTGTGTTAAATGTCCTTTTCTTGTCAATTTCACTGCCTCGCACTTGTCTGAGCCTTTAGCATCTCCCATCTGCACTATTTCAAAAGATTTCTGCTTACAATCTCCTTTTCCTCTCCCAATGGTTCTCAACTGGGGGCAATTTTGCTCCCCCCTTCCCGCGGAGGACATTTAGCAATGTCTGAGGACTTTCCATTATCACAACAGAGTGGGGTGCTACTTCATAGTGGATAGAGTCCAGGGATGCTGCTAAACATCCTACAATGCGCAGAAGAGTCCTCCAAATAAAGAATTATCTAGCCCAAAATGTCAATAGTGCTGAGACTGAGAAACTCTGCTCTATGTGTATTCCTCTAAGCTTCCTGAATGTTATAGTCTGCTCCTTCTTAGGAAAATGCACTTTACATGTATTACTTGGCTGAAAAAAAAATTGTTTCCCATTTTCTATACATGCATGTCTTCCTCTGCCCAAGACACCCTCCCCCTTCCATTTCTATGCCAAAAAATCTCCCCTTTCCCTTGAAGCCCAGAGCAAGGTGTCCAGGCTGTGTGCCAAGCTAGTCTCCATTGGTCCCCCTATGCCCACTCTCCACCCTTCTCTCTCCTGATCTGTGTCCCCAAACTGCATCTCTTGTCCTTTGCCCTCCAGTTTCTGGTTGGGGCGGGCCTGTAGGAGGCATCAGCAGGTGACCATTGGTTGGGTTTGTACTCCCCAACGCTGATCCTGAGCTTCCCAACCCCCTCGCCTCTACTACCTCAGCTCCTGTCAAGCATTCCCTCTTCCATGGCACCAGCTCCCAGGAAAACCCCAGTGACTTGGTTCCTTGCCCTGCCCCTTCGGGCATGAGAGTGGTTAAGTGGTAACTGCTTGCCACTATTGCTAGTCCCTGAGCTCTCCACTGTGATTAGTTGGCTTAACTCCGCCCACGCCTGTCGGTATTTTCTTAAACTCTCTAAGTTAAATCCTTTGAGTATTCCATTTGCTTCCTGTGAATCCTCAACGACATGTCAGTCGCTTGAAGACTGAAGATTTGCCTTTCTTTTGGCTCATATGCAGAATTTATAGTCGGGACCCCTCCTGTGCCATTTCTCGGGTACGCTGCGATAGCGCTGTGATCCATTTTCATCTAGGATTTCCCGTGTTTCCCAAACGCATTGCAAACTCCTGTGGATTTGGGGCTATTTAATACATCATTTACACCCTCTTGCCAGAGTGCCTTGCTCAATGTTTACCGATAAAAATTATCAAAAAGATCACCTGATTCCATAAAGCGTTCTGAATTTAAATTAGCGTTTGTTTGTTTGTTTTGTACCACAGGTATTTAGGGGTGACTTGAACTCAGTAACTTTTCCATGACGTTTTTAAAACTGATTGAGGCATGGGCTTTGTGACTTGAAGTTAGCTGCTTGGCTGCCTTTTTTTTTTTTTTT
>NW_006431048.1:3594305-3620169 GCF_000325575.1 Pteropus alecto
TGCTTATTTTCCGGTTTATGACGGCATTCTGTGTATTTGTAGGTGCTGGATAAGGTACTGAAGTAAAATTGGGCATTTCTGCACTGGCTTCCTCCCTTGAAACTCAGATTCTCTCCTTTGAAAACTCTTTTCTGGGTTATTCCGGTCTGCATGGACCAAGTGTTCTACTTGCTTCCTCCCTAAGTCCAAAATTTAGTGCTGCATTGTGCCCAAACATGTGCTTCATAAATGCATTTTTGTCTCACAATTCACCTAGAGTTTTTGTTTAAATATTTAATGATGCAAAAATTGGTGTAGGTGCCTCTTTAGGGAATCATGGGCAAGTACAGGGATATAATCAAGTAGTTTGCAGATTGTACTTATTTATTTATAACTCTGATTTGAAAAGAACCAGCATTATTAAAGGGGATATTCCTATCTTACAGAAACCTTATCCTCAAGAATCAGGGGTAATCATTCTTAAGAAAAGTGGGAAACTCCAAGTCATTACGTAGAGTTACTGCTTCTTGTCTTTTCTGTGTTCTAATGGTCGTTTGTGTGAGCAATTAAAAAAGCTATTTCTTCTGCGCTCTGCTAAACATCTCTCCATCTGCCTACTTATGCTGTGGGGTCTCAGTTTGACCTCATGGCTCTGATTATTTTCATGCCAAAAATCCACACCCAAGTTCCATTTCCTTTTTACCAGAAGGATGAAGAAGATGAATGGAGATGAGTGATAGGCATTCTGATCCATAATCCACCTTGATGATTTTATGGAAAGACTTGGGAAAAATGAAGCAGAATAATCTAAGCAGATCCACATTAAGACTCTCATGGATCTTAGGCACTTTTGCCTTTTTGGGCTCCTTCCTCCATTACAAATATGAAAACTTATGTTTTACAACTGTGTTGGCATATGGCAAATACATTAACATTCTATATTAAAACATTTTTGTGGACCCCTAAAAGTATTTTGGTCCTTAAGCACTGTGTCTGTCTCATCTGCCTAATGAATAAGTCAGCCCTGTAAATGAGCAGTGGGAAAAGAAAGTAGCTTGACTCCATTTTTGTGGTCTAAAGATACCTGGGTTCCCATCTATTCTTAATGATACCTAAGTCAGGAGGTTATTATCATAAATAAGGCGAATGAACAAAGTTCTTTCTCTGAGAGGCTGGGGTGGGGTGAGTGGGTTGTGGAGGGTCTGCCAGCTATGGGCCATGAAGCTCAGCCACCTCCCAGATATGCACTGCTTATCTCTTTACCTGTCCCATACACCTTCTCTGTATGACACAGATGGTGTTACAGTCTCTAGTCCAGGAGGGTCCAGAGTGATTGTCCTATTTCACAGATGGAGAACCTAAGGCATGGTGAGATGAGCCTGGGTGGCTTGTCCTTCTGCAGCTAATTCAGATTCTAATGCCTTGCTGCTTTCTTGGCAGCAGAAAGAAGAAACATTTAAAATAAAAATTTCTAACTATACAAGTGATATTGGTTTATTATGAAATTTTGAAAATAAAAGAAATTGAGAGATTAAAAAAAACAACAACCTTTGAAACTCTTTACCTCCTAGAGCCAACCACTGCCCACTACCCCATAAAGTTGTATTATAAATGTCTGACCCACACCACAAGTAGGAAAGAACTATTTGTGCTCCCAGGAGCTGACCCAAGAGTGTTGGTTGTTGCTGCCATTTCTGCCTGATGACACCTTCAACTGCAAAATGGCTGGATTTTAGTACACCCTCTTTCCAATGCTTATAAACTACAATGTTAACTGAAAAGGGCAGGTTGCAAAATTTACATACTGTGTGATCTCAGTTGTATAGGAACATGGATACAATTTTTAGGAAGGCTATAGATAATTAGGTCAACAATGACGTTAGTCCATAGACGCTCCTGTGTGAGTGGATGGGGGACAGATGTGGGGACAGCTTTTTGGAGGGATGGTAGCTTTTCAGCACCACATCAACCCTCTCCCACAGGCAATTTCCTATGCAATATCCAGGCTTTCTCCTATGAATAATATTGTGGCCATTTATACTTCTAGAAGAGGACAAAGGGGACGGTGATCCTTCCATGTTTGAACCCCAAACCTTTGGAGATAGCTGTCCTCCCTCATCTCCTTTTCTCTGTGCCCATGAAGCAGCAGTTTCTGCAGTCTCCTATTTGTATTCGAGGCTGGCAGTAGGTTTTCCCAGTCATCCTCTTGGGAACATAATTCTATTCTCTACATAAAAGCAAGGATACAATTAAAACTATGCATCAGAGAGCAATCAAGGAAACTAACAACTCCACATTACTGTGAAGAAGATGCCACTGAACGAGGACAGTTTCTGCAGCAGTCTCTCCTTGCTCTAGTCACAAATGTGAAAGAACAGTTCCTGGTGCCTCTGCAGACACTTAGAAGCAGAGCCTTCCCAGCAGACAGGAGTCTGGCTCATCCCAGAGAGATGGGGATCCGTACACAAAATATTTTATCATCCTCAGTGGGCCTGGTCTAGTGTCTTACAATGTTTCCCTTAGTTCTAACCTAAATCCTGCCTACTAAGCTTTCATCGTATATCTGTTTTCCTTGATGAAGACAGAGAACTTTGGCTCATGTGTCCCCATCTGATAACCCTCTGAAGCTTGATGCTGAGTTTCTTCTAAAATGTCTATGTCAGGTCCTGCATATTAGAATAATACCAGGTTAAGAAATTGAGTCTAAATGGTACGTTCAATAATTTAATTTGACAAGTATTTCTTTGAGCACCTACTATGTGCCAAGCAGAAAAGAAATAAGCAAGAAGACACAGACTGAACCAGAGGCCATCATGGGCTATTTAAATGCTGTGTTCAAAGGCTCCAAGAACTCCTCTGGTTTTTAAAGTGACCTTTGAAGGCAAATGGGCCTGGGTAGATTCCACTTCCTGTTTATGTTTCCTAGGGCAAGCTGGTCACCTACCTGAGTCCCAGTTTTGTTAACCACAAAATGGAGATAATAATATCCATTTCAGAGATTGTGGAATAAATAAAATCATTTAAGTAAAGCACAATTCCTAATAATGGAAGGTGCTCTGTAAATGCTGCTCCTTCGTTCAGGTTTTATAATGATTTGGTGATAGGGAAATCAGAGATATTGGGTATAATATGAAATTAGTTTTTATTTTTAAAATGTGAATTTTTATATGTATTGTTCATCATGTGGATTAGCTCTAATTTCATATTGGCTTCCTACAAACTCACTTACAACCTATTATTAATATGCCAACATTTACTTGCCCAACAAATTCTTCTTAAGTATCTTTTATGGTACAGTCAAGGTATGCCAGGGGAATAAAAAACACTATTCATATAAGCTTGGTCCAGACATGATCAGGAAGAGAAATCTGCTAAAAAGTAAATTTTATATGGAAGGAGTTTCCAGGACAGCGGAAGATGGGCTCAGAGAAGCACAGCTGCCAGCAGAGATACTTCTTAAATACTGGCAGAAAAACTCCTAACAAATGCTTGACTACAGAAGAATCCTGGGAGCCTGGAGTTGCCTCTCATTCTTGAATTGCCTTTATTCTGGGAAGCAAGCAGAGTGCTGTGTCAATCTGCTAAGAAGGAGGCAGAGTTATAAATAGGATACGTGCTGGAAATAGGAAATAAGATGAAAGATGGCATTTGGGACTTTCACGGCTCTTCCACCCTTAAGCAGAGGGAGAAAAGCCATCCAGTTTTGGTGGGGGTAAGAAATTCAGGAGCCATCGTTCCAAGAGAAGTGGAAGGGAGAGAGGAAGTGGAACGTATAAAAGTGGTGAAAAGTGAGGTGGTGGGAAGAATTGAGTGAGATGTGAACAGAAGGGTGGGAAGGTAAACTGGCCCCTTGGGCAGATGAGATGAAACTAAAGAGAAAAAGCCAGTGCTAGGACAAAGAGTGAAGATTTATCTAGCTGGAGAGACACTTGAAATTGTAAGATAGTAATACATGGCCAGAAAGAGGGATAGGGTAGGAATATAATTAAAAAGCTTAAGCCATAAAAATGGAATTAGGTGGAAGGCTGATATGACTGGGAAAAGGTGTTCTAACTATTGTTGAGGGAGACATTAGTCTTATGAACTGCCTACCTGATTTTAATCTGTTTACTTCCCTTATCTAGACTTCCTTTTCTTTATTCATACAATGATGGATATTAGACTCTGTGTCTTAAAAGCTGCTGCCTGGTATACAAATCTACATTTTTCTAAATTGAGGTATAATTGCTGTACAGCATTATATCAGTTCTAGGTATACAACACAATGATTTGATATTTGCAATTCTACATTGATATTTGCAATTCTACATTTTAATACTTGGATGAATGCTTATGGTGGGAGAGAATAGTGAACTCCCTAATTTTATTTGTTTTACAATAGGAAACAGCTCTCATGGAGAACATCCAGCTTAGGTTCTAGATGAACAGATAGCCTTAAGTCCTGGTCTAGTATGTCTAGACCAGGAGTATGTCTCTTTTTTGTATTGCTGATTCATGCCTCTACCATTTCTTTGTATTATAGAGGTGCCAAGTTTGGATTTGTGCTGCTTGAGTCAGGGGCTCCAACAGTGTAAGACCATACAAGAGGGTTTTCAGCAATTACCCACCCAGGATAAAGTGGGAAGGAGGCCTATAGGTGACATAAAATGGAGGTTCCTCAGGGAGATCCTGAGGGAAACAGTATAACAATGCTCTGCAGAGGAAATTAGATGTACCTAATCTTGCAAGTAGGAGGCATGAAACCGTAGGTATGGTTCTGCTTCATTTTCCTAAAGCAATAGGCCTTCCTGAGGACAATGCAAGAATTTGGGGGAAGTCATAGGTACACCAGAATACATCAGTGTTCAGAAGTATACCATGAAATAGTATTGCCTATATGCCTTAATCAGGAACAGCCATGTGATATACAGGCACTTGCATTCTTCGACCATACAAATTACATTACCTATTCACCTTGAGGCAATAATGTGTCCTCCTATTGGTCTATGAGCATTACTAAAGTTGTTTCATTGGCCAGAGGTCTCTATAAAGATTATCTAAGTTACCTCTTACTTCTCCTCTTCCCTCCTGCTCATCTCCCTCCAACCCTACCCCGAAAGAGCTAGTATGCAAAACTCTACCCCGCTGGAGAGATAAATTAAATACAATCAGCCTTTTTTACTTTGTCTATTAGAGGAATTCTGAAATAGCTCAAACTCTATAAATTTCCAACAATAGGTATAAATCCAGGTACTGGGTCACTGGATCGCTGTCTGGTTGGACACATATGCCTTGGATGTTGGAAACCTTGGTCTGGGAAACAGGAGAGTCATTACTACATCAAGGATTGTTAAAGTACACTTTATGTTTTTGGGGTTGAATGTGGGTCTTGGTCAGAAACTGTCCTTGTGGGAAACCAAGGCCATTACCAGTAGGTAGGTTGTCCCTTCTGTTTCGGATGTTTAATTAATGGCAAAGTGTGGTGTTTTGGCAAACTGATAACTACCATAACCTCTTCGAAGGAGGCAAGCCCTTCATCAGGATGGATTGATGGCAGAGTCAGACTGAGTATTACTCATGATTAGAACTTTATTTGTGTTAGGGCGGCAGCAGCATCTGGGAACCTGTCAGGCATACAGGGTCTCAGGCCCCACGCAAGCCCTACCATATCAAAACTGCATTTGACAAGATTCTTGAGTGGTTTGTATGCCCATTAAAGTTTAAGAAGCACTGGGTTATGGTGTTCCTTTTAAAAAGAATGTAAATGTCTCTTCTAGGGAAATTAGTCAGCTGATATTAAGATAGGGAAATTATCCTGGCTTATCCAGATGACCCAAAGTAATCACAAGGGTCTTAAAAAGTGGAAGAGGGAGGCAGAAGAGAAGGTCAGAAAGGGAGAAGATGTGAGAAGAACTAGACCTGCCCTTACTAGCTTTGAAGATGGAGGAAAAGGGCCATGAGTCAAGGAATGTGGGTAACCTCTAGAAGCCGGAAAAGGCAAAAAACAAAAAACAAACAAAAATCCCAGATTCTTTCCTAGAGCCTCCAGAAAGGAATGCAGCCCCGCTGACGCTCTGATTTTTGCCCAATGAGACTTGTGTTGGACTTCTTACTTATAGAACCGACGGTAAATTTATATTGTTTTAAGCCATTGAGTTTGTGGTACATTGTTATGGCAGCAATAGGAAACTAATACACCACACCAGCAAACAGTCAGTTTATTCACTTAGAATATGAAACACACACAAACAAAAACTATATTTGTATGTATATGTGTGCGTATGTATGCATGTGTGTATATATCTATCCATCTATCATCTATCTTTCTTTCTAGCTCTAATTTTTTTTTTTTTTTAATATCCTTTGGAATTCAGGTGCACATGCTTGAGTTAATCCCATTCTCAGTTCATGGAATATCATCATCTATCCATGGAAGAACCCTCCTTCTTTTTAAGAAATTTTTATTATATTTTATAGTTTTCTTCTCTTCCCTTTCCTTCTCTTTCTTATCCACCATTCCTAATCTCACTGCCCTCCTCCCATAGACATCCACTCTTTATATTTAATGTAGTCCTTCCAATCCATCTGATGAATGCTTATCTAGATATATGGACACCCTTACAAAAATATACAAGGCTGTTTTTATGTGGTCATGTAATACGTAAATGGAATTGTGCTATAAATCTCATTCTGTTTTTACTCTTTTCTCTCAACTCTGTTTTTGAGATCAGTTCAGGTTACTTATATAAAAATCTAGTTCATTGTCCTGTTGTACATAAAACCCATGTTTTATTTGTACGTGCCTTAGGGATGGATACCTGACTGCCCCCAGCAGTATGGCAGTGAACTTCCTTAGGTGCATCTCCTTGTGTTTCCTGGAAGAATTTCCCCAGGTGTATACCTAGGGGTCGTCTTACTGGATTTTAAGGTACTTTATTGTTCTTCAGAATCATTGTACCAGCAGAGGGTGAAGGCTCTATTTACCCACTTTCTTACCAAAGCTTGGTAGTATCTGACCCAAAAAGCACATAGAGCTGTGGGCAACAGCTAGCTGTGAAATAAAGTATAGATTATTTAGTGAAAATCATGCTGTGAATGCAGAATGGGCAGAGATAAATTAGAAGATTATTCTTGGAGAAATAGATTCTTACAAGAAGTGACAGATGGGCTGGGAAGGTGAGAGCTTTCTAGTAGGATGTATGCAGAGCTTGCAGGGGCTCGGACTGATCACCATCAAGTGGTCCTTATGGATGGGGAAGATCTCTTCTCTTCTGAACAAACCACTCAGTTTAGTTTGTTTCCAGTCTCCCACTCACCCAAGGAAAGAAGTCTTTTCTGAACCTCCCTGGGAATGTGAAGGGCTCCCAGCTTCCAACTTCCCTTTTTCTTTAACTCTTTCTTTGCTGTTTCAAAAATTTATACAATTTAATACAATTTTTTAAATCAATGAGTTTTGACAGATGCATATACCTAAGAAACTACCATCACAATCAACAATCAATACATAGCACATTTCCATCATCCCCTAAAGTTTCCTTGTCCATGTTTGCAGTCCATCTTTCTGTCCCTAGCCCCATGGAACCACTGATCTGCTTTCTGTAGCAATATATATATATATTATATATATTATAATATATATATAATTGCTGAATAGTATTCCATGGTATGACTATATCAAATTTTGTTTATTTCCTGGTTGAGAGACATTTGAGTTGTTTTCTGTCTTGGGCTATTCTGATTAAAGTTGCTATGAATATTCATGTACAAACTTTTGTGTTTGCTTTAATTCTCTTGGATAAATAGGAGTTCAGTGACTGGATTAGATGACAGGTATATTTTTAACATTTTAAAAAACTGCCACACTCCGCTTTACATTTCCAACAGCTTTGTAGAAGAGTTTCAGTTGGTTCACCTTGCCAACAGTTGATATGGTCAGTCTTTTAAATTTTTTGCCATTCTGATGGTGTGCAGTGCTATTTCATTATGATTTTAGTTAGCATAATGATTAGTTCTCAACACCAACTACTGATGTCGAACATTTTTCATACACTTATTGGTCATTTGTATAATCTTCTTTGGTAAAGTGCCGCTTCAATTTTTTTTCCCATTTAAAAATTATATAGATTGTGTTTTTATTATTGAGCTGTAAGAGTTCTTTATATATTCTGGATATAAGTCCTTTGATAGATACATGTATTGCAAATATTTTCTCTCATTCTATGGCAAACTTTTCATTTTTTAAACAGTGTCTTTCAAAGAGCAACATTTGAAAATTTTGATTAGATCCAATTTATTAACTTTTTGTTTTATCGTTTGTATTTTTTGAATATTAAGAAATCTTTGCCAACCCCAAGATTGCAGATTTTCTCCTGGGTATTCTTTGAGAAATTCTATAGTTTAATCTTGTGTATAATCCTCCTTTGATCTCTGAGATCCTTGGGTCTATAGGTTTTCATGGAAGGCTCAGAAGTATTTCTTTTCTTTAAAAAAATTATTTTTCAATTACAGTTCACATCCATATGATATTAGTTTCAGGTGTACAATATAGTAATTTGACATTTTTATATTTCATGAAGTGATCACCCTGGTAAGTGTAGTATCCATAGGAATATAGTCAATAATATTATAATAACAGAAGTATCTCTTTTTATCCATCGTGGAAATAAACCTTAAGACCTAGCGGAGTCCTTTGATTACATCATCAGCCATTTGGGCTCACAGCCACACAAATATACAAAAGAAAATTTAGGAATTTCACTGAGAGGTTCTCTATACTTAGGTACCATAATGTAGAATATAACTAGTTGTCCTATCTGGAGTCCAAATAAGATTCATATTCCTCTGAAGAAAAGTAAGTAAGGATACCAGGAGCTGATCTGGCTAATGGAATTGGGAAGGTGTTTTTGTTCAGGCACCTGGAAAGAAGAGGAAGATCAGGAGGGAGCAAGGTGTCTATTCTGGGTATTCATGATGAGCTAAGTTCTAACAACTCAAACAGAAACTGAGGGATACGATTTCACAACTGATGCTGTAAGGCAGAGGAGCACAAAAGGAGGTGCCACCTGGGCACCCAAGGAAAGTGCCCTACAGAGGTCTTCTTCTCACTTCACATCAACTCAGCATTTAACCAGGGAAAACGGGAATATACGACTTCTTTGGTAGTGTGGTGGTTTGTAGCTCTGGGAGCTCTAAGAGCCACCAGCCTTGGCACAGACGTCAATATGGTCGCAAAAATAAAAAAATAAAAATAAGCGAAGACAGAGATCAAAAACAGGAGAGAGGTTCTTGAGTGCATGAGAGACTCCCCTTGGGAACTCACAAAAATGCAGGAGTGGAGGGTTTGTGCCACTACTAAGATGGGAAATGAGACCTGGCTAAGCTTAAGGTACAGTTATGATGGAACTGACTGGCTCGAGTGAGTGCTATTGATTACTTACAATCACTAAGAAGGAGGACAGGGAAAGGACAAGCATGGCATGTTTTCTGACTGTTGCAGCCACGAAAAAGTGGAGGGCTGACAAGTACAGGAAGTTATCTGAACTGTACTCCCTAAGAGGGCCATATGTTTAGGATCTGACTCATTGATTACTATCCTTAGTATTGCTCTGAGGTGTTGGTTTCTCTGAGGGCTAATTGGTAGCAAGGTTTGATGATATTTGAAAAGGTATTCTGGTGTCAAAGTACTGTCTCACAAATTATTTAGATATCTCAAAGGGAAAAATGTACTTTATAATCCAGATCACTTTAATGATGTGATCAAACTTAGTATCACTACTAGTGGGACAACCTGATATTATAAACCTCTTTCTGGGATATATTATGTAGTACACAGCATTGCTTATGAAGTATTCTTGCCAAAAGTGGATCCAATCGACCTTCCAGGCCAGCACTGTCCAATAGAAATATAATGTTAGCTATATGTATAACTTAACATTTTCTAGTAGCTACTAAAAGCACAGGCAAAAGAAAAAAATAACTAAATTGGACTATATCTAAATTAAAAACTTCTGTGTATCAAAGGACACAATCAACAGAATGAACAGGCAATCCAAGGATGGGGAAAAAATATTTGCAAGTCATACATCTGGTAAGGGATTGATACTCAGAGTATAAAAAGAACTCTCACAAGTCAATGACAAAAAAAAAAAATACTACATTAAAAAATGGGCAAAGGACTTGAATAGACATCACCAAAGAAGATATTCAAATTGTCAATAAGCATGTGAAAAGATGCTCAACATCACTAACCACTAGGAAAATGCAAATCAAAACCACTATGGTATTACACCCATTAGAATGGTTATTATCAACCAAACAGAAAATAACAAGTGTTGATGAGGATGTGGAGAAATTGGAACCATTGCTGTTGGGAATGTAAAATGGTGCAACCTCTCTGAGAAATGGTATGGCAATTCAACAAAAAATTAAACATAGAATTACCATATGATCTAATAATCCCACTTCTGGGTATATAACCAAAAGAATTGAAAGCAGGGACTTCAATAGATGTTTGTATGACTGTAAGGTAATACATGTGAACCAAGGTATCTGTGTTCATAGCAGCATTACTCACAATAGTCAAATGGTAGAAGCAACTCAAGTGGCCATCACCGTATGAATGGATAAACAAAATGTGGTATATATATACAATGAAACATTATTCAGCCTTAAAAAGGGAGGAAATTCTGATGTATTCTACAAAATGAATAAACCTTGAAGATATTATGCTAAGTGGAATAAGCCAGACATCAAAAGACAAATATGATTCCACTCATAGATTACTTACAATCATTAAGAAGGAGGATAGGGAAAGGATAAATTCATAGAGACAAAAAGCAAATGGTGGTTGCCAGGATCTGGGAGGAGGAGAGGATAGGGAGTTAGCATTTAATGGGTATAGCATTTCAGTGTGAGAAGATGAGAAAGTTCTGGAGATGCATGGTGGTGATGGTTGCCCAACAATTTGAATGTACATTTTAAAATAATTAAGATGGTCAATTCTATCTTATGTATATTTTACCACAATAAAAAAGCTATAAACGGCATTCTTGCAACAATCGTGGATATTTGATATTATGGAATTCTTATAAACTTTCTTAGGTGAAATAATGATATCATGGTTATAGAAAACAATATCCTTATTTCGAGGAGATGCATTCTATAGTATTTGAGCATAAAGTGTCATGATATTTATGACTTATTTTCAAATGGTTCACGAACAATAAAAAACAACAAACAAAATGTTAACAATTGATAAATTAGGAGGAGCATACAGGTATTCATAGTTTTATTCTTATATTTTTTCTGTATGTTTGAAATGTTTACAGTAAACATGGGGCAGGAGGGAGAAGGTGGCTGGGAAACTTCAGAAAATGCCCAATCTTATCCCCAAACAAGAGACATGATCTTCTCTCTCTTCCTCATAAAGTTCCTAAGGAAAATACATGCAAAAAGAACAATGACAAAGGAAAGTAGCTCTTCACTGAGCTTGTGTTTGGAAACTAAGTGCCTCTCTCTTTCTTAGGTGGCTGAGAGCACATGGAGTAGGCAGAGGTTTACCTGTGCCTCTCCTTCCTCTATGTATAAACCCAAATTTGGGGACCTTCTTCATGGAACAAGACCCCACAGAGATGAAAGTACAGCAGCGAGCATGAGAGAAGATACTGTGAGCCAGATGCCCTCTTCAGCAATACAAAAGGAAGAGGAAGACAGGAGAGTGGTACAGAGAGAGCCACCATCCTTTACTAAGCAATGCCCAGTCAGTGTCCTAGGATCTCTTCATCATATTGATATGACTTCTTCCTGAGGTGCAGAAATGAGGGGTCTAGGGAGAAATGAAGATGGCTTGAGTTCCTTCTCTTCTCTGAGGCAAAGGGTGAATGGACAGAGACTCTTAGATAGTCAATAACTGAAGTCCACCCTTCTACCACATAAATATCCATAGTACCATGAATGGTATGTGCCATTGTCCTTAGAAGAGTTGTGAAAAAAATTTGTAACCTGGAGAGTTCAGAATCAGGCAAAGCAGCAGTAGTATTGTTGCCGCCTTCCCTGAGGCTGTGTCCAGCAACAGCGATGTCAACAAGAGGAGAAGGTACTTTGAATTAAAATGCTTAGGAGCCTGGAGAGAAAATTAAAAACACCAATAATGACTTTTATTAAGGGCCAAAGAATCATGATGTAACACTAGTAAAAGAAGCATAACTTACCTAGAGTGATAGTCTACTCCTGACCCTTCTTAAAACGCTATCTTTCCTTCTCTTTATTTTCTATAATTTGACAAAATAGAGGTTCAGACCATAGGTATAATACAGGTCTTGTAGTTTGGAATACTGTGCAGACAAAGTAACTGGTCTGAATTTAGCCACATCTGTAAATATTTTACAATAAAGATGAACTCATGGTAAGAAGAGGGGTAGCAGGTGAGATTTGAGGGAAAGTAGTAATCTCTTAAAGCAAAACAGGCAACCTTTGACTTCCAACTTAACTGGATGGTCTCAAGTTGAACCACCATAAGTCGAGTCAACTACAACTCTGCTTGCAGCTTTCAATGCCTTTAGCTAAAGTAGTTGCTTGTTTCAGAGGCATATAGACCTACCTCATCTAATCAGGCACTATTCTATTCTGTGTTGCTGTTATCGCTCCTCACAATGACTTAACATCAAGGGACTTGGCATGGTGAGGAAGTCAGATAGTTGTAAATAGGTATTTTAAATATAGACTCAGTGGCTCCCTGGATTTTCATGTACTACCTTTGGGGGAATGTGGCTTTTCTTTAACTTCAGCTGTTGAGAAACACCTATTGTAATAAGAAATATTACTGATGTGGAGCCATCTGACAGCCACCGTATTGGGGGAAGAGGAGGAGGTAGTCACCTGTATTCTTGGTTCAGTTATCTCCTTGGCCTGGGACTATGGACTCAAGGTCATGTTCAGTACAATCCTGCATCTCAGAAAAAGTTGGAACATTTGCTCAGAGAGTACGGATACAGGTAACTTCCTTCCAACCTGGTTTTCCCATCTGGAAAAATGGAGTGAATATGAGGCACACTGAAGCAGACCTATATCCCTCAGGCCTTATCAAGTCAGCGTCCTCCAGATACCTTCCAAACACCAATGTCTTCGTTTTGATGCTGGAGGTCTTTATCTGGAACTCTGGAAGATCACTAGGCCCAAGATACATGGAAGTTCAGAAGTTCTAGAAAATTAACTTCCTGCCCCCTGAGCATCCTTGAACCAATGAGTGATGGGAGATGATGTATAAATATCCCAGCAACCTCATCCCTTGAGTGGGATAATTCTGAGATGTGTGTTTTACCCTGCTTCCCAGCAGGATTAAACTATAGTTGTCCACTGTATAGTTGGCTTCATAATTCACTTTTTATTGGCTCTCTTCCCCTCCCTGACTCACTTCCTTACTCTCTTACTGGTATTTCCTTGGATTAACTCCCAAATAAACTACTTGCTCTTATACCCTTGTTTCAAGGTTAGCTTCTGGAAGATTCCAAACTAAGACAGTTCTCTAATATAAGTTAGCAACACTAATCACACATTACTGCTAAATGAGACACCCTCTTCTTCCTCCTCTTATTTCTTTCTCTTCTCATCCAAGGCAGCAGGGCCTGTATCCAGAGTTTTGTGGGGGTATTCTGTATGTACTCTGCTCTTTGAAGAGCATGGAATTGTAAAAATATGTTCACAGGTTTTGAGGAGTCTTCTCATTGTGGATTGTTAAGTAAAAGAAGACTCGTCACAATGGAGAGAGAGTGAATAAGATACTATATTGACTGTGGGTGAGAGGAACTGTCTTTATCGAGAGTCTTAAACTATGTTCCCTGGGGTTCTGGGTGATTCTTAATAGATGGAAACCCAAAATCAAGTTCCCGTGGTCAACTGTTTGGGAATTGCTGGATTTAGCAGGGACTATTTTACGGTAGGATTTCTCAGGGCCTTCAATAAGACAAAGTACATTGTGATTCTCTGAGAGAGGGGTCAGGTTCATGGTGTTTTCCAAATCTCTCTGACCATAGACTTTTTGAGGAAACATCTATTAATGCCCCAATGAAAACAGCTTGGGAAGTGATGATAGAGAGACATATATTTTCCTTCTCCCAAATGCATGTCTTTCAATCATGACTGTTTTGAAATGAGTTCTGGCCTCCATCCCAATGGTTGAAACATCTTTTTCCTTCTCTTCTGTGAAGCTGGATTTTAGTGAGGTTGTTACTCCTTATTATATTTTAGGAACAATAATCATCATAAGACCCCGCAATTGCATGACTTTTGCAGTCTCCAGACTGTGTTCCCACACATTAACCCTCAAAACAACCCTGAAGGTAGGTCTTATAGATCTTTATTTAAGAGGTGAGGAGAATCAAGTTCAGAAGTTTTCCCAGAATCAGTTGGTAGTACATCAGTGTAGAAAAATTGGGATTTGAAGCAAGCAACACAAGGAAACGACTCTTACTTTCTCTATGTGGTCTGAACTCGGAGTAAAGTTTCAATTAACACAGACAACTTTTCTAAAACTTTGGGATTTGAAAAGGCCTGGACCAGGCCAAGAAAGAGGAAGATGAAAACACATCAATTTTTAGAGTGTGGAACATGGGATTCAACCAGGTGGTCTACGGGCTTGGTAGATGGCTTCCTGGATAACATCAGGACTCAACATCCAAAAGCAAACTCTCAGTTTGAATTTTTGCTCCATCATTTATCATTTACCAGTTGTATGACTATGGGAGAGTACGTAACCAATCTGAACCACAGTATTCCCATCTATAAAACAGAGAATAATATTTCTCATGGGTTGCTGTGAGACTGAAATTAAATAATATACCTAAATCTCTTCACACAGGAAATACTTGGCATATAGTAAGAATGAAAAAGAAAAAATAGTTATTATTAGTAGAATACTATCCATAACTTTTACTCTCTGGCATGAATTAATCGTTTAACGAAAACCAGACATCATCTTTGTTGGTGTCTTACTAGAAACAGTGCTGTTTTCTAATGACTTCTGGCAGTAGTTTTTAAAATTCTTGTTGTTTGTTTTTGGTTTTATTTTGTGTAAAAATAGAACTAAATGAGATGTGTCTTTGCAATTTTTTGCTCTTCGACTAAATAGCCTGTCAACACTCCCTCACACTCCACCTCGCCCCTTGAAAAAAAGAAAAAAGAACAAATTGAGAACGTATGGAAGCACAACTCAGAAATCTGAGCATTTTCCATTTCGGCTTTTCTTGGAATAATTTAATGAAAAGCCTGTGCCGTGGTTTTAAATGGCATTGGGATGCCCATCTTCTGTCCCTACCCCTAAGCTCTTGAACATGATTGATGTTCCTTGATTTTAAGCTAGTGAAGATTTACCAGACTTTAAACACCATAGTTGAAGTTATTGGAGGTTTAAAGGGATTAAGCAGGTCCAGCAGCACGTGGAGGTGTATAGTTTTTCTTTTAAATCAGCATTTCCATGTTAAAATCACTTTTCAAGGATTCTCACAGCCTGGGTCTGAATCTTTTTATTTTGGGCAGAGAAGTGAATTTTTAGGTTTTCCCTTATATGGAAAAAAAAAATCTATCTCTCCATTTCTTCTTGCTTTGTTTTCTGGGTTATGTCTCTGCCCTTCATCTCTTCATCTTTCATGTTTAGCTTCCTCCATCTTCTCTGGGGTTTCCCTTCTCTCTGTTCCTGTCCTCTCTCAAGCGTTTGATCTATTGGTATTCCTCTATGTTCATGTATTTACTGGCTCATCCTCTGACCCATGAACCTAACAGCAGCTGGAGAGAGCCTGACATTTCCTTGGCCCTGGCTTCTTGGTTAGGGGAGCCAAGGGAACCCACTGGCAAGGGGAGGGCTGTGGTGCATGATAACCACATGCGGGGGAATGCCTCATGCCACAGGGGTGACAGATCCCCATGTTTACACCAGAGGGTGCAATGACTCCGTGGCTGAGAGGGGAGGGCTGAAGTCAGGAGTTTCCAATGAAAGTCCTCATTCAAGAGAAAGCACACAAAATTCCTAGGCGGTTGGGTTTAGGAGAAGCTCTATTGAGGGACATCGAAGGTTCAGGGAACAAAGTGGGTACATGCTCATTGCCATATTCTACCAACGCTGGGAAGAACCAACATTCTTCTCACTGCCAGTAATTATTCTTACCAACCTCCACATCTTGCCTTTCAGATTTCTTCCAAGTCTTAGCTCTGCCTACCTTGTCAAGTGACTGTGGGTGTGGGGAACATTAACTCATTTTAATATCAGTCTGAACCAGACATTACTGGGAAGGAAATCAGAGAAGTTATTCTAAAGTCGAGTAAAAATAACTTGTGTGAGTACAAGTTATGATTCTACTTATATAAAACCCTAGCAAAGACAAATCTAATGTAGAGTGACAGAAAGCAGACTTGGGGCCATGTTAGGGGAAGATTGACTGAAATGGGGCACAAGATAACATTTTGGGATGCTGGAAATGTGCTTTGTCTTGATTATGATAATGGTTGCATAGGTATATAAAATTGCAAAAACTCATTAAATGTACATTTAAAATGGGTGTAAATACATTTTTAAAAAGCACCTTGATTTTTAAAAATGTATCTGCTGTGCATCCACACTCCTCATTCCCTTTGTTAGCACAAACAATGGAGAACTGAGTATAAATTTTAGACTGTTTCTCAATCATTGGATGATTGTTCAACCAGCCTATACCAGGTAGCCATACAGGGCCTGGGGTCATCCAAAGCAGCAGATAAACACCTAATCAGTTGTAACTGACTTTTGAATGCCTTTTGTGTCTTTACATTGCCCGAGTACCACCTGATTGACAGGGTCAAATGGGAACAGGCAGTCAAGAAATGTAGAAGGGAAGCCAGATGAAACACTTACCAGGGAGAGACAACAAAAGGGTGAATGACCACACAGATAATAAAGAATTGTTGACTTTGTAATGTGAACTGTGCATTGTATAAAAATGTAAAGGGATTGGTGATGTGGAGCAGATGCTCATTAGAAATCAAACCAACCACACCGAATGGGCCTGGCATCTGGATAACAGGAGGTTTTCACCAACTCCATCTTTTCCACATCTCTAATTAAATTTTTGATATTGCTTAAGTCAGGCACAGTGCCCTATTCATTCTGACATCCAAATATGCATTTTAAAGTTGGCCAGGCTCACCCAGCGGATGATGTAAATAGATCAAGGATGGAGTTTATATTTAGGACATTTGGATTTTTTTTCCCTGCTGTGTGACCTTCTGAATAAAATCACTTAGTTTATTTATTTGTTCACTTACTCATTTATCCAATAAAATTATCAAGCACCTGTTATAAATCAGACAGTTTTCAAGACACTGGGGATACATG
Organism: Pteropus alecto; assembly: GCF_000325575.1. NCBI lineage: Eukaryota > Metazoa > Chordata > Mammalia > Chiroptera > Pteropodidae > Pteropus > Pteropus alecto. The sequence continues at coordinate 3,611,623 of NW_006431048.1, forward strand.
GCTCTAGGCTTTGCTTTCTTCATTTATAAATGCTCATTCTGGGATTCCATCCTGCCACACTGTGCCAATGGATGTCCTGGGTAGTGACGCTGTCAGGCTCTGAGACCATCAGTGCCGTCAGTGCTCATTCTGGGATTCCATCCTGCCACACTGTGCCTCAATAATAAAGCTGCTTAGGGGGTATAAAAAAGATAGGGGTCCCCTAATTTCTCTGATCTGTATCTTTCCAAAGGGTAATTCCAGGCCACTTAAAACATCTTTACCATAAAGTTTTATGAAAATGAAATTAGCATTTAGGTTTTGTTTGTTGAAAACATGCCCTTAAAAAACCCTTCTAAGGCAGTTTGGAAATTAATTTCCTATTCCTTCAAAGAACAAATTCATATACAGTTATAAATTAACATTTGATATAGTGCAGGACAATAGACCAAGGCTTTTGTCTGGACATTCTCCCTGATTTGCATTGTTCCTCGTCTTACCCATCCCGTTTTCAAGCAAAATTTAGAAGTCGATAGACACAAAATTGCTTTTTTTTCCTTGAAGTCCTTATCTCTAAGCATACAGATCTGTTTTCTTTCAGATCATCAAAATAACTCTCAGGAGAGTCAAATAGACTTGGATTCAAATTCTATTCTGTCCGCTAATATTATGTGATCCAGGAAAAGTTTCCTAACCTTTCTGTGGCTCAGTTTTTTCATTTGGAAGTGAGAATAACAATAGCTACTTTGAGTTGTTGTGTAGTTTAAATAAGATCATGACAGGAAATTGATTGGTGGTTCTTTTTAAAGTATAGCAGAAATTAAGTCTAGAGATTGAAGAGAAAAAAGTCCACCATGGACTAAGAAGTATTTCACTGATTCTTAGAATGGAGGAACCAGAATCTTCAGCCTTTGCTGAGTGAGTGGCTACTGTGGCGGAATAGCACCTTCAGATTGTTAAATTCAGAAGTACATATTATCTATCTGGGAGCAGGGTTGACATTCTAAAAAGGGAAATAAGTTACCCACATGCCTTTGACCTAAGAATGGGAGAGATTTGTCCTTTAACCCAGCATCCAGCTGTAGAAGGAATTCACCTGGAACAATGATGGTGAAAAAATCATGCCCCAGCTAGCTGCGATGGCTAGCTACATCAGCAGATGCCACAGTCAGATTACCTCTGCCTTCCCCTAGGAAAGGTTGACATCTTCTGGCCCTTTCCAAAGTCGGCACTGTTCCACCCAACAGGTCAAAATAAGTGTCACAAAGAGGACTGAGAACCTGAAGATAGAGTGTGCCTGCTGATCCAAGAACAACAGACAACTGGCTCAGGCTATGATTCAAGCTGGTTGGAATTCACAACCAGCAGAACAATGACCACATTCATGAACTGAACTTCTGCTTACTCTCCTGTTCCAAAGTCCTTCATCTTTCCTCCACATGGACAGCCAGCTGTGCTGAGAGATTTGTGGTGTTAGCACCTGGATGTGTTGGATGGACTTGATTACTCTGTAATAAAATCTAACACGAATGACTTAAAAATATAGTGAAAGAATGAAAACTTATTTGTAATTACTAAGAGTACCAAATAAAGCCCACTAGACTGTAGAGCTCCACATGGGTAGGGACTATATTTGTCTTTTTTACTGACTTACATCCAGTATCAAGCACAGAGCTTCTTGGGTAACCAACCATCTTAGTTTATCCAGGGCTCTCCTGGTTTTAGCAATGAAAAGTCCTATGTCTCTGAGAACCCCTCAGTCACAGGCAAACAGGAATAAATGGTCACCTAAGCCTGGCACATATTAGGTGCTCAGTAAATTTTTGTCAAAAGAAATAAATAAGTGGTAGAAGTGTAACTAGAATGATAACATAATAAGTTGGATTAACTGCTGTGGATAGGGGTTTACCACCAGCAGATACTGATTGGAGTTTGAGTTTGGTGAAGCCAGCATATTAGTTTGATGGTATACAGGCCCAGTCTTGGCCTTCAAATTCCATCTCATTTCTGTCCCTTCTTTTGACCTTAGTTTTTAGACTTCAGCTGTTAGTCAGAACAGGCTGTGCAGTTTCAAAACTGTCAAAGCATGGTCAAAAAAGGACTAGGACTTCTAATGTCTCTTTTCCTACTTTGTAACTTTCCCACTCTATCTACATAGAAGCCAAGTGTTTTAATATGATCCATAATAGACACTTGGCAAGGGAGGAGCTTTTCTCAAATCAAAGTAATTTAAGAATCCTTTATTGAGTGACTGCTCTGGGCAGTGTGCTGGGTGCTCCAGGGCATTCAAAATGAGTGAAATAGGATCTTTGCCCTTACCAACTCTCAATCTAGTGGGGGTATGTGTGAATAAACATACATAATTATTTGTGACATGAAGCAGGTTTGATATATGCACACTAGTTTGATTTTAATTGTGCTCTATGTGAGAGAGGGAGATCGATTTTGAGATATTATGGAACCCCCTTCTTGAAGGAGGTAGGATTTAAGGTGGGCTTTGAAGGAAGCATAGGACTTCAAAAACTGGCTATGGTGTGGTGAGAGAGTAACTTCCCAGGTAGAAGGAAGAGTATGGGTATGACAATTAGTTGCATTAGGCTACTCGTTACATAAGTCTGACTATAGGGCCTTAACTAAATGTAGGCATATTATTCTCACATAACAAGCAGTCCAAGGTTAATGCAGAAGCTCCAAGTTATCGATGTCTCAAGCTTCTTTTCTTTTTCTGTTATTTCACCTGTAACTTGAGGCTTTTTGCCTCATGCTCCCAACAAGGCTCATCTACTTGAAGCCTCCTGTTTGTGAACTAGGCATGAAAAAGAAGAAACGAAGGTAGGAAAGAAAGAGAAAAGACTGGAGAACAGAGAAAGGAAGAAAGGCATGTGGGAGGGAAAGACAGGGCGTGTATGAGGAGGGCAACCTCTTGCTCCAAATCCCTACCACACTTTTCTGAATCATATCTCATGACAAGAAATGAGTTACGTGACCACCCTAGCTGTAAAGGAGTCAGGGAATGCGAGCATTTTAACTGGACACGTTGCCCTCCTGAATAATATTGCAGTTCTTTTAGTAAAGAGGCTAGAGAGAATGGATTTGGGGCAGGTAATCAGCAGTCTCTGTGCCTTTGAGCAGAAGCTTAGGGTTGGGACAGGGCAGAGGTTGCTGGATAAATGAGAATGAAGAGCAGAATCTTGTGCTTGGAATGGAGTGTGTGTGTGTGTGTGTGTGTGTGTGTGCATGAGTGTAGGCAGGACAAGATAGAATGGGGTGGCTTCATGTGGTAGTGGAAGAAGTAACCTGAATATAGAATTGGAAAAAGATGAGCCAAATGCAGGAGACAAGTGGCTTTCACCTGGCTGTTTAATTTCTCTGTTAACACTCGAAAACAGCCTAGATGACTGTTTCACATCTTATGGGGTGGCATTCGTTCTTTATTACCAGCCTTTTCCCTCCTCAGTCTCATATCATACAGCACCTTCGATAGAGATATAAAAATAAGACTTTCAAAACCACACCCTTATGTCAATATCAAAAGAAGATGATAGAAACACTTAAACTATTTTTTTTCCTTAAATTCACTTGTTATCTATATTGTAATTTTGTGTTATTATTTATATATCGTAGTGATCAATTCCTTTAATTACTTTGGGCACCATACATATCAACCTTTACCATGAAGCAATTGTGATTTTTGTATTGCTGAATACTAATCAGAAAAAAAATGTACTTATAAAAACAATACTTATAAAAATATACATACATATATATTTCCATATTTTTCACACACATATATACACACGCACATATATTTCCCATCTACAGTTGTTTTTCTTTGAGAGTCAGATTCGTTCTTCAGCTTTCAAATTTCTTTTGTATATTGGTATAGTTTTGCTTTGGTCACTCTCTAAGCTACAGCTCTGAACAATTTTCCAATTGTTTGTTTTGGCTCAAGCCTCGGTTTCTTTCAGGATAATAGTTTCTGTAGATAACTTTAAGCATAAAGAATAGTTGAAGAACCACAAAGAACTTACTAGTATTAGAGGAAGTTATAATGTTGTTATTACTCTAAGACAGAAGTCAGCAAACCTTTTTTTGTAAAGGGCCAGATAGCAAATATTTTTCACTTTGCAGGCCATACAGCCTCTGTTCCAACTACTCAGCTTTGTCATCATAGCCCAAGAACAGCCAGCCATAGACACTAAGGAAATGAATGAGTATGGCTGTGTTCCGATAAAACTTTACAAGACTCCTGCTCTAAGTGAACAACAGGAAGAGAGTCTTTCTTTCTCTACACCTCTTTCTGTCTCTCTCTCCCCCGTTATCACCATCTTTCTTCCATTTCTGTCTTTATTTCTTTCTCATTCTAACCTCTGTTTCTCACTTTCTTTTCCACATCTCGATTCCTTTCTTGTCACTTGCTGCAAGTCATTTCTCCGAGGGATGCTTGGCAGATCCTCCTAACCTCTTGAGATGGCATTTGAGAGGAAACTTTGCTCTTCCTCGAGTCTACTTGGTGACACAGAGAGGCTCCTGGGCTGCCTGGATTATGTGTCTGGTCACTTCTTAAACACATGTAACTCTTCTTGAGTAGCTTAAGATACGCTTTAGTTTACTCGCTGAGAAATTCCTTCTGGCTTCCTCAGACTTGACTCTCTGAAACTGAAGTGTGTTTGAATGTTCTTTAGTCTTTTTGAGTGCCCCCATCTCTTCAGGAGAGACGAGACTGACAGGGAGCATGGATGTAGACTCTATGAGGATAACTTCCTTAGGTTCTGGAAGAAATCTGTATTACTTTACCTGCTGCAGATTTCCTCATCCAGGCAAGTTTTTTGGCCATCACATGCTGCTCCCAAACACAGGATGAGAGGGAATGGGCTTCAATTGCAGCAGGAAAGATTAAGAGCAGAGGTCAGGAAGAACCTTGGTTCTGTAACAACTGTATATCAAGCAAGGCCAAGACCAAGGGATGTTTTGGCATTCCCTTGGAATTGTTAAAAGAACAGGACAGATTACTTCCTATGCTCACTCTAAACAGAAAATAGTGTGACAAAGGAAACAGCTTTGTGTTAGAAATTTCCTGTGTAGTATGGGCTGAGGGCTGGGAATCAAGATTTGAGGCCTGAATATCTTCCATCAGCTTCCTCTACGCAGGCCGACCCTCAGGATACTGGCTGATCATCGCAACGGGGAAGGCCACCTGTCCTTCCAGTTTCTGAGTGATGCTGATGGTTTTCCAGCTTCAGAATTTTCTGTCCCTCTCTTTTCCTCTCAGCTGTGTCTTTCATCTCTGCATAGCTAGCTCCTTTTTGAAAAACAAAACAAAATAAACACTTGGAAAGTTGGCCATCCAGTCCCGCTACTGTCTTATTTTCTTTTTTCACTGCTGAAACTTTGTGAGTGGATGATTCAGCTCTGCTGCTTCCCCTCTCTTTCACCACTCACTCCTGTCCTGTCCACAGTCAGGTTCTACCCTCTGCTTCGTTCTGTCACCACATAACTCTCTCCTACATTTGGGGTCCACCTCTTTTTTCTCTCTCTCAAGTCCCTTGTAACCTGCCACTTACCCAGATTCTGTCTCTATGTCCCAGTCCTTATTGCCTCTCACTCTGAGGCATCTGACTTTTTTGACCCATTTGCCTCCTGACACCCTCTTGTTTCTTGATTCCATGGCCAACATGTTCCTCTGACTTGTCTCTCTCTGGTCTTTCTTTCTTTCATTCTTTTCTTTTCTTTCTTTCTTTCTTTCTTTTTTTTTTTTTTTAACATATTAACTTTACTTCTCCACTTTCCCCGGGAAAGGCAGTTGGCAAGCTGTTGTAGAAATTCAAGATTACAGAGCCGAAGGCTGGGCTAAGAAGACATTAGATGACATTTCAAAGGAAGACTCTGACTTAATGACAGCATGGATGCGAGAAGTAGAGGAGGCTGATGAGCCAAGCAAGTCTCCCAGGGTTCCAGTCTTTGGAACTGGAATAATGACGTCGGGAGAGTCAGGAAGAGGTGCCAGTTCTAAGGCAATTTGATTTGAGTAGAAGGCAGGACGTACAAGTGGATAATATGTCTAAAGAGGAAAGTTAATGGAAATGGATAGAAAACCTTTTATCTCATTTGCTCTTGCTGCCTCAGCCAGCTCCTAGCTCCTTAATCAATATTTCCAGCTCCCAAGCCCTCTCAGGCTCTGCGCTGACAGTCCTAATTGCTGATTGGACATTAACACCTGGATGCCCATCATCACTTCAGACTCCTCAGGTAAGAGGAAATGTGTTACAGTCAGCAGCATGAATAACTGGCCTAGGAGTCATGAGTTCTAGGGGCTGCTGTGTGACTCTGGGCAAGTCACTTTATTCTCTAGTTTGTAGTTTTCTCATTGATAAAATGAGGGGTTAGACTAAGTGATATTTTATTTAATCATCTTTCTTCAGATTTGTTTCTCTCCTAGATTTTTTTTTCTTCGATTAGGCATGCCATCATTCTCTTAGTTACCTAGTACCCAGAGATATCTTGAACTCTGTTCATCATCCAATCTTCGTCCCTGCCCACACCTCTTCCGCTCCACATACAAGCCATTAACACATGCTATTGCTTTTTTTTTCTTGTTGACTTCCTCAGCTTTATGTTTCAGTCTCACAGCCACAGCCTCTCTGAGGTGCTTACCACCTTGCTCCTAGACTATTTCTATAGACTCCGAACTCCTTGTTTTCTTGGCATATCTACCTTTCTAAACACTTCTTCCATCCTGTGCCCTTCCTCCTTAAATCTTCAAAAATGGGCAGAGAGGAGGGGGTGTCTGTCAACATTACCTGAGAGTTTTTCCTAAATACTCATACTTGAACATTTCTCCACCCTTCTCCACCCTGACATTCTTGTGCATCATGTGAAAAAGAGTCCCCAGGTGACTATTTTTCCTCTCTTTCTCCTCACTGTAAAGAATTCACATTATGAAATTTAAATATTTCAATATTACATATATATTTTGTAGACCATGAAAATTCCATATAATCCCCTCAAGATAACTGCTATTTCCTTGTGAGCAGATACAGCTTTACTCCATCATTTTAAAAAAGTTTGTTTTTTTAAAAATAGCTTTGTCGAGTTATGATTGACGTTTTATAAATTGCATGTATTTAAAGACCACAATTTGATCAGTTTTGACATAAGCATACACCTATGAAACCATTGCCACAATCAAGAACATATCCATCACCTCCAAAAGTTTCATTGTTCTCCTTTGTCATCCACCCTCAAACTCCTCCTTTCCCAGTGTCCCTCTCTGTAAATAATGGTTTTTTAAACTTCAGTTTCCAGATCTTTATTGCTAGTGTATAGAAATAAGATTTATTTTTTATGTTGGTCTTATATCCTGAAATCTTGCTAAACACATTAGTTCTAGTGGCATTCTGATAGATTTCATGGAATTTTCTAAGTAGACAATTATGTTTATGAATACAGTTTTACCGCTTTCCAATTTAAATGCCTTTAATTTCTTTTTCTTTCCTTATTGTACTGTTTAAAACATCCAGTACAATACTGAATAGGAGTGAAAGGAGACATCCTTTCTTTGTTCTTAGAGAGAAAGAGTTCAGTCTTTCACCATTAAGTATGATATCAGTTAAAGGATTTTTGGTAGATACCCTTTATTAAGTTGAGGAAGTTCCTTCTATTCCTAGTTTGCTGAGAGTTTTGGTCAGAAATGGCTGTTGTATTTTGTCAAATGCATTTCCTACAGCTATGAGATGATCATATGGTTTTTCTTTTTTAGTATGGTATGTATTTAATTTTCTAGGGCTACTGTAACAAAGTACCACAAGTTGGGACTTAAAAGAATAGAAATTTATTCTGTCCCAGTTATGGAGGCTAGAGGTCCAAATCAAAGTGTCGGCAGGGCCATTCTCCCTCTAAAGACCTTATTTCCAAATAAGATCACATTCACAGTTACCAGGAGTTAGGACTTCAACATATCCTTTTGGGAGACACAATTCAACCCATAACATATGGTAAATTACATTGATAGATTTTCAAATGTCAAACCAACTCTGCATCCTTGAGATAAACCACTTTGCTTTGCCATGATGTATTACCCTTTTTATATACTATCTGATTTGATTTGCTAAAATTTTATTAGAATTTTGCATCTATGTTCATGGTAGATAGCGGTCTGTAGTTTTTCTTTCTCTTAATTGGTCTTTGTTTAGTTTTGGCATCAGAATAATGCTGGCCTTATAGGAATAGTTGGAAAATATTCCCTATTCTTCATTTTTCTGGAATAGTGAGTGTGGATTTGCTGGTATTTCTTATTACTTCCTTAAATGTTTCACAGAATTCACAAGTGAAGCCATGTGGGTCATGAATTTTCTTTGTGGGAAGCTTTAAAGCTACACATTTAATTTCTTTAGTAGACATATGGCTATTTAAATTATCTACTTTTTCTCGAGTAAGCTTTGGTAGTTTGTGTCTTTCAAAAACTTTGTCCATTTTATGTAAGTTGTCAAATTTATTGGTATAACATTGTTTATACTATTCCCTTATTATTCTTTTTATATCTCTATAACATAATGATTCCACCTCTCT
>NW_006431048.1:3620195-3622855 GCF_000325575.1 Pteropus alecto
TTATTCTTCTCTCTTTTCCTTTGTTCAGTCTGTCTAGAGGTATACAAATTTTACTGATCTCAGAGAACCCATTTTTGGATTCATCTATTTTTCTCTTTTGTTTCTCTGTTATCTATTTCATTGCTTTTGGCTCTGATCTATAAAAATCTGTTTGTCTGCTTTGGGTTTCATTTGCTTTTAAGGTAGAACAGGAGATAATTGATTTGAGACCTTTATTTACAAAATATTTCAGGCATCTAAATTTCCCTCTAAGTGCTGCTTTAGCTGTATCCCACAGATATTTATATGATGTGTTTTCATTTTTATTCACTTTAAAAGTGTTTCTAATATCCCCTTTGAGTTCTTTGTCGACTGTGGATTATTTAAAAGTATGTCATTCAGTTTCCAAATATGTTTTCTGGGGGGGTTTCAATAATTGTTATTGATTTCTAATTTAATTCTATGGTGCTCAGAGAACATACTTTATGATTTTTAAGAAAACAACTGAGGAATAATTTGCATACCACTGTGCATGGTGGTCTTAATCCTTTTAAATTATGGAGACTTGTTTTATGGCTTTGCATATAGTTTATTTTGATAAATGTTACCCGTGCACTTGAAAAAAATGTGCATTTGCTGTTATCGAGTGGACTATTATGTAAATGTCAGTGAGGTTAAGTTAGTTGATAGCAGTGTTCATATCTTCCGTGCTCTTACTGATGATCTTTCTCCTAATTTGATCAATTATTGAGGCAGATACTAAAATCTTTGACTATAATTATGAATTTGTCTATTTCTCCTTGTAGTCCTACCAGTCCTATAGTTTAGCTTCAAATATTTCGAAACTCTTGTAAAATGCAAAAACTTTTAGAGTTGTATGTCCAATTGATGAATTGAAATGTCCCTCTTTATCTCTAGTAATAGTCTTTGCTCTGAAATCTTTGTCTGTTAATTAATTTAGCTATTAATATAGCTAAAAACATTTAAAATTTCAATAGAAATTGCCAAATTTTCCCTCATTATATGAGGTTATCTCTCATTCTGGTCCACGTTTATTGAGATTTTGATATGAACTTTCCTCTAAACATGTAATGTTTCTTCTTAGTTTGGGATGAGATAAATTCTTGCCATGCCTCTGGTTTTCTATCTTGACAACGGTGGCAGTCAGTAGCAGCTCTGCCATCATGTGTGTGCGTGGGAGTACAGGCCAGGGTTTAGTCATGGGGTTAAAGAGAGGCAAAATTTAGAAAAGACAAGTGAGAAACACTTTCATTGTCAGAGAAAATGGTAAGTAGAAGCATCAGGCTTCTTTAAGGCAGTTCAAGATATCAGGGTCAGATAAATTAGATATTATAGCAGTTAATTTGTGACCTCAGAGTCACTATTAATAATTTTTAAGAAATAGGGTCTGATAGCTATACCCAAGATTGGAGGCAAGTAACTGTGCTTTTTTTTTTTTTTAATGTGTAAAAAACCAAACCAAACAAACAAAAAACATTTTCAACATTCATTAAAGGAAGTGATAAGTACAAGGAGCCAGAAAGGGTTCACTAAAACCTTATTTCATTCAACCTATTTGCTGTTAGACTTTACCCAGTTGGTAGGTCTGGAAATGTTCCAGGTGCTTTGACCCAGAGAGAGCTGGAAGTAGGTTGCCAGAGACAAACAGATCCAAAAGATTCTGGCTGGTGGGTACCAGGCCATGAACTTGAGACAAGGACCTGGTTTTCTTATTAGGAGTGTTTAACGCATTAGGTCCGGCTACAGCCTCTCCATCTGTCTGAATGAAGCAGCAGCAACCCTCCTCCCCTCTCCACCCAACACACCACATTAAGTACTCACGTCTAAAGAGCCTGTTTTGTAGGCTCTGCAGTCACTAGAACTATAAACAGAACACTGGCTAATTATTGTTTAATTATTGCTTAAAAACCAATTGGCACAATACAATCACTGCATTAATTACCCCATACAGCATCTGCTTTCTTTTTTTGCCGTCATCCCTATTCCTCTCCAGCCCCTCTCCCCTCTTTAATTGAAATTCAGCTTGCTGTAACACCTCCTTTTCCCCGGCCAACTGGATCTCTCCATTGACACGAGGGAAGAGAACAAAACAGAGAAAGCCCTGGGGATTAGGGAGTTTTGACAGCTGTCCAAGAGAAGCGCTGATACGGGCCAAGTACCGAGGTAGGACAGAGACAAACGAGAGACAGAAGAGTGACAGAGGGAGGGAGATAGGCAGGAAAACGTCGCAAGAGAAATGAACTGGACAAAGAGTCACAGAGACAGGCAGAGATGTTTAAGGGGGCACTGAAAAGAGGAAAAGGGAAGAAAATAGCTGAAAAAGAGAGGAACTTTGGGGAGATAGGGAGGAAAATGCGAGAGGGGCTCAGGAGGGGAGGAAGACAAGACAGGAGAGGGGTTGTCAGGAAGGGGGAGAAAAAAGTCCAGCCTCTAGCGACAAGTCAGTCCGGCTTAGGGACGGGTCTGAGCTGAAGGCAGACAAGCAGCCTGGGGGTCCCCCTCACACACCTGGGAGCCGGGTGGGGCCCGCAGCACGGATGGCATGAGGGGAGAGGCTGAGGGCGCCGCGCTGGGGCGGCAGAGCCCAGGGCGAGCCCCGTGTGCGCCCCGCGGCCCCGCCCCCTCCCCGGCCGCCTCCTTCGCGGGGCTTTTCCTGCGGG
>NW_006431048.1:3623603-3634356 GCF_000325575.1 Pteropus alecto
CCCTGGAGGGGGCAGCGGAGGAAGGAGGGGCAGCCGACTCGGACGTGGACGCCTTTTTCCGGACAGGTAGGCAGGGCAGGGCGCGGGCAGCCGGGGGCAGGGCCGCTGCCTGGGACGCGGCGTTTCGGACAAGTTTGGGAAAGGAGGGCTGTTGCTGGGGTGTGCGTGTTGGGGGGGGCAGTCCCCCTCGTCCAGGCTGGAGTTGCCGAGATTCTTGTTGTTATGGCAATGCTGGTCGCCTTTCGGGGACGGGTGGGGGCTGGGATCTCCGTGCCCCTCGGCGTTCATCCCACTTAGGGGAGTCTGTGGTGGGGAGGCGGGAGGCGGGAGGCTGTCCCCTCCGCCGCCTTCTCCCGGAGCGCAGGATGGGGCGATGTTGGATTACTTTGCAGCGTGCGGCTCCAGCTCTACCTGCGTCCCCGGCCCCTCCCTCGGTCCTCGCCCTTCCCACAGCCCAGCGCCTGTCAGCCCCGCTCCCGCCGCCCTGGCCTGGCAACCCTTCTCGGGCCAGGGGTCCAGGGCCTTGATGTGCAAAAAGGGGGGCTTTGGGGACCCGGAGTCACGCAGGCTGCAGACTGACAGGAGCGGGGCGGACCCAAGACGGTCATGCCGGGTGCGTGTGGGAAGTCAGCATCTCAGACTTGAGAAAGGCAGACCGCGCTGGAGGACGGTGGGCGCCTCGGACCTCTTTCTTGTCCTCCTCTTCTCTAGTTCTGGGAACGGATGAGCTTTTCATAAGAATCACTCATTCCTGGAAGTGTGAGTTAGCGTCCCCCTCATACACACCCACTGAATCTTTGCTTGCTTGTGGTTTGTAGAACCCCCAGATCTGTCTTTCCAGCTGTTTGCAGCCTTGCCACCTCCCGTCACCCAGGTTTATAGCTTCTCCTGTTGCCTGACTACAGCGCCCCTTCCCCAGAACAGATGCAGACCATCCTCATCTCTCGCCACCTGTGGCCCTTTTTCTCTGATTGCTAGGGATTCCCCATCTCCCTTTTGCCTGTGGCTTCCACTAACTCGGTAGGTACAGCTACTCATCTATCCTGTCTGGAACCATTTTGTCTGGAATCTTTGTCCCAAGGAGTCCAATAAATTATGAGGCCCCTGAGCTTCTACCCTCTTTCCTAAGTTGGATTACAGGACATGAACTGGTGGGGTCAGGGATCAGGTTAGCTCTGAAGGCTCCCTGCACATCCATCTGTTTCCTAACCTCATTGACTTGCCCTGGAGGTCATCTCTAGGGAAGGGACTGGAGTGCTTTGTTGGGGAGACTTGTGGCTTTAGAAGTCAAGACTTGATTGGCCCATATGTTCATTTTCTAGTGGGTCTGGAAGGGAAAGCACTGGAGGACAGGAGCGGATGCCAGGATCTGGGGAAAGCAGAAAGGAGCCCCTGTTACCTGCTGCTGCTTCCCAGGCTCAGCTATATCTCCCTCCCTCCTTCCTTTTTCCCAGACACGATTCTACACACACATTCTCTCCCCCTCACTCTGTCTTCTGTGTGACGCACGCACGCACACACACACACACTGCCCAGGACCCAAAGCATGGATTCTGAAGTGCATATGGGGAACTAGCATCTCAGTCTTGACCTGAGTGTATAGCCTACCATCTAGAGTAGAGTTTCTGGGGGGTAAGTGATGTCTGGAAATATTCACCAGGAGGTCTTCCTGATCCTTCTTGCCTCCCATCTGGGTCAGAAGCATGCCTTTTCTTAGCTCTGGGGAAAACTGGAAGTGGGAGCCTTCCTACTTTCCCTTTCTGGATCCCACTTTCAACTTTTAGTGTCCACTCCTCCTTTCCCTTTCCTATCATCCAAACACCAGTTCCCGTCCATTCCCTCTCTCAGGCCCTTGGAGCAGAGCTCAGTTTCTGGAGGGTTGCTAATTTCTGACAAATGAATTCACACAGTGTTAATGGTGTTAATGGCCTATAATGGTCCAATGTGTTACTTTTCCCAGGGCTTTTCAAAACACAACCTGGGGCTTACATTGTCTAGCCCTGGCTCAAATCGCAGAGTAAATAGCAGACTCCTGTGGGACTCCTGTTGGGGATATTCCTCCTTGGGCAGCCTTGTTGAAGGGGGGCTAAGTCTGATGTGCATTTAAAATCAGAGAAAGGTGAAATCCTCAAAGCATAAGGCTGGAAATGACTGGTGACCTGTAACAAGTTGCAAGGAGTGCAGGCTACCTGTGGTCCTTCATGGGACCACCATCCAACCTGTGGCTCTCTGTGCTCCACTTCCTGATTTTACCCCCTTTTAATCTCTAGCCTAGGAATTCTTAAGCCTGGAAAAGGCCATATTTCTTAACCTTCTCCCTTCTAATTCCCCTCTGGGATATAGAACTATACCTTGTAGGCTGGATGTTGTAAGTTTATTCAGTTGCACAACTGAGAAAACTTCAAACAAATTCTCAAAGACCCTAGTGCCAGGGTTACCCTTTTATTTCTTGTGGAAAATTTTGCACAAAGACCAGACTGGCAATTGCTTTGTCAAAATCCTGACATACTGTGCCTTTAATTAAGCATGTTTTGAATAATTCTGTCATTTTGGTTCCTTACTTGTCATCTTCTGATTACTTTGGTATTTCAGTTCTCTTGACCAACTGATTAAGTTAGATTTCCTAAATCTTACTTCCCTGCATACACATGGACACACACACACACAGACACACACCCCAGCCCACTACTCTTAGAGATTAATGGATTCCATATCGTCTTCCTGGGAATTCTTTGTTCCAAGTCTGGGAAAGTGTGTCTCAATAATTTTACTGATCATGGCTGTGAGGTAGAGAAGGGGAAATATGGAAGCTCAGAACTGTGAATAGGAACCAACTGGAACAGAAAATCAACAAGGACTTTTTAACTCTTGCTAGGAGCCTTCTGCTATTCAGGATGGAATGCAAACAAAATATTCAAAGTGGTCTCTGCCTTTGAAGAACTTTTCAAAGAAGATTGATGATTATTGCTTAGAGATTAATAGCTAAACATCATGGTGTTATAGGATAAACAGTTGACAACTACAGAGGAGTGGAACCGAGGGTCACCCTTGAATGAATAATGGGGATGAGGAGTGGGAGGAACAGTGTGGGCAAAGGCATAGGGAGGTTGGGACATTGCCATTGAGGATTTTGGGCTGACTAAATGGAAGGTATAGGTTGGGGAGGTATGGGAAATGGGATTGGATAAGTAGGGGAGGGCCAGGTAAGGAAAGTGTTGGAAGCCCAAGAGAAGAGTTTGGATTTTATTCAAGGTCAGTGGGGAGTCATTTTAGGTTCTTGAGTAAGGGCATATCTTGAAGAAAGTGGTATTTGGAAAGGTTAATCTGGAGGTAGTACGACTGATGAAGTGGAGAAGAGAGGGAAAGAATCCAGGGAGATGCAAAAGTGATCCAGAGCTAAGGGGGAAAGGGCAAGCTTGGTCTAGGTTGGTGGCAGAAAGGATGCGGAGTTAAGGACAACACTGAGAAACATTTTCAAAGGCAGAAATGTGGAGATTTATTGACAAACTAGTTGGGAAGGGGCGGTACAGAAAATTAAGCCCACGAGGAGACAGTCGTAGCTTGGTTGAGTATAGAGGACTGATAGTGTCCCGACTGACGTAGTCTGGTTGAAGACAGGAGCCGGTTTTGCAGGTAATGTTGTTAGCTTCAGATGTGAAGAATTGGAGGTGACTGAGGAACATCTAGGTGGAGTTGTTTTATGAGAAATGTGGGACTCAAGATAGGAGCATAGGTAGGAGGTTAAGGTTGGCAAGGCGGACTTGGAATCCTTCTGCATCAAGACTGGAAGCAACTGAAGCTTTGGAACTGCATTTGCTCTCGGAGGGGCTGGAGGAAAGTGGGAAGAGCTAAAGTTTGAATTTGGGGGAGATACCCTTATTTAGGTAGTGGCAGCAAAGGAGACTTGATCCTGGAGATGCCAGGTAGTCAAGCGTGGTTTCCGATGTGATGTCAAGCCACAGACAGATTGAGCAGGAGGAGCGCTGCGGCAGTGTCACTGGATGTGATAAGAAGAAGGCCACTGGGAACTTTTGGGAGCCCAGTATTAGAAGAGGCATTCAGAATAGGGATTTGGGGTGCTGGGTAGGAAGCAGTTACTTGGGGAGTATCAGTGAAAAGAAAAAGAGATTGGGTGCTAGTCAAAAGGGGATGTTAGCATCAAGAAAAGGAGTTTTCAGTATTTTTTTGCCAAAGTCATTAACAGGTTTGGAGGCCAAGGGGAGAAGTATATGGGTAGAAAAAACTGAAGTAAGATTGACTGTTGAGTTAGGTCCTAAAGAGGTGAGAAAGAATAGATTCTCTAACAAAAACAAGAGCTTAGCCTTGGTGACAGAGAAGAAACCTCTTTCCTTAAGACTCAGAGGAAAACAAGAGGATAAGTGAAAAGAGATTGAAGTGGAATTACCTTAAGAGGTTGATGTGGAAATGCCTTCTACCTCTGTCTTCCTGTTGAGCCTTGTCCTGTGAGTCCAGACATTTTTCTAAAATTATCATTTATTCATTCTTTTATTCGACAAATAGTTTTTAAGCATATGTTGTGCATCATGCAAAGTTTCAGGTGCTAGTGCCATATCAGTGAAAAACAAAAACTACAAAGTAAAAACAAAACAAAAACAAGAACAAAAAACTACCCTTATGGAGCAACCTAGTTAAAGGAGACAAAATTAATAAGTATAATAAATGCTATAACATTGATTGTGATAAGGCTCAGAGCTAAATCTGGCTCTCCTATAGTGACTATACAGGTTTTTATGGAATGCACTTTTGTATTAGCCTCATTTGTAGCTCAAGTTTTCTCTCTACTTCCCCCCCACCCCACCCCACCCCTCCTCTTTCTCATCACTTTTTCAACTGGAGTGTTTGTTGTTACTTGGACTTCAGCCAGCCTCAAACTCAACTCTGCATTGTCTTTCCAACTCCCCAAACAAGCTTCTGCTCTTGCCTTCTTTAATTCTGTAAGTGCCATGACCCTCTCTCAGTCGTGATATTT
This sequence comes from Pteropus alecto, assembly GCF_000325575.1. Taxonomy (NCBI): domain Eukaryota; kingdom Metazoa; phylum Chordata; class Mammalia; order Chiroptera; family Pteropodidae; genus Pteropus; species Pteropus alecto. Next base: position 3,628,594 of record NW_006431048.1, read on the forward strand.
AAAACCTTAGTGCTGTGAGGAGTCTCTCCTCTAACAAGTCCTTTTGAATGATCTTTCATAGCTAGCCCTTGTTGTTCAGCCGCAGGGCCTCTGTCCTAGGCCAGGACCCACCTTGGGACTTATGGACTCCTTCAGTGGCCTTCATTTTTGTCTTTTGGAATCTACTCCAAATCGGTAGCTGCAGGCACATTGCACTTCACAAAGTAGATTGCACTGTCATCACACCGCCACCTAATCTATGGACCTTCAGGGACTCCTGAGTGCCTTCAGGATCAAGTCTGTACTTCACAGCTCAGCTCCAGCCTGGGTGCTCTTCTTACTGTCCAAGAGTACCTTGACTCATGTTCTGAATCATCCACCCTGGCACCCCCACTCTCCGAAATTCAACTCATTCTTCGAGACTTGAGCCCCACCTTCTTTCGGGAGCTTTCACAACTCACAAGATCAACTCTCTCCTCCAAATTCCTAAAACACTTGTCCATACTCATAGTCTCACTTAGTGGTATTATATTGTTCCCCCCACCCGCTTTTCATACATGTAGGGCTCGTCTCCACTTTTGAAGTTATTTGTTCTTTGGAGGTAAGATAAAAAGGTCTTTTAAAAAGCTTGTGATTCATCAAAAGCAACAAAACAACAACAAAAAACAAAACCACCTTTTCCAATACAGAAAAAGCAAACATGGCCAAACATAAGCAGTCATGGAATCTAGGTGGTGGTATATTTGTATTTGCTGTATGAGTCTTTAAACTTTTCCCTCAGATGATAGCTTCATCCAGCCAAGATAGAGGAACTGGACATCATCATGTCCAGATCATAGAGAAGAGAGATTTGGGAATAACAGCCTGTTTGTATGCAATTCTTTGAGTAAATATTGCCACCCCATCTGTGCATTGGCAAGCACCTAAAGGGGAGAGGTCTCTTACGTCCTGAGCTGTCTTGCAACAAAGGAAAGCATCTCTTTTTGATATTGTGCTTGGTGCTCCAGAATGTAAACATGATGCTTAATTCAGTGTTTGTTTTTTCTTCTTGATTCTATCCCACTCCCACTCATCATGAATAGGGCTTTGGTCATACCATTTTCCAGGATCTTATCTGGAAGTATTGAGATACCTTTGTTCTTCTGGAGAAGAAATGTTGTACTCTTTCCAATATTGTGCTTATAGAGGCAATTTACACATTTAGTATGTTTTAGAACATATCAATGACATCCAGGTGTATCTCCATTAGGTTTGGGAGGCTTTGCTTCCTTCTTTTGCTATCAGTCATCAAAAACTCTATTATTGGCACATTCTGAATTGTATTTGGTAATCCTTTGCGAGATGAAAGAGGTGTTGTAATAAACTAAAGCTACAGAAAGAAATTAAATGAGACGTAAGAAAACTCTTACTATAAATGTCAGTAAAACATGAGAACAGGTGAACTAGGGGTCCTTTTTAGAGGTTGGAGAATGAACATTTTACTTTTCAAAGTTCCTTTTGGAACTTGGCAGTTTACTTCTGGAGATAGAATGGTGTAGTCTGGTGGTTCTCAACTGGGGGCAGTTTTGTCCCCCAGGGAACATTTGTCAATGTATGAAGACATTTTTGTTTTTGGTTGTCGCAACTCAGGGAGGGGAGTTGCTACAGGCATCTAGTGAGTAGAGGTCTAGGATCCTGCTAAACATCTTATAATGCACAGGACAGTAAAGAATTATCGTCTCAAAATGTCAATAGTGCTGAGGTCGAGAAACCCTGTGTAGTCGGAAATCGTGGGCTTGTATAAGATAGTCTCAGCGCTAACTGGGAGTAGATTCCTAGGTAAATTATTTAATTTCTCTCAATCCTTAGTATTCTGCAAAATGGGACTAATAATGCTTTACAGATTGAGAGGATTAAATAGAAAAAAATGTGTAAAAAGCATTTAGCAGTTTCCAACACACAGTAGGAGCACAAGAAATCCTAGCTGTTCTTGTTGTTTCTGCCGTTTTAATTTATTAAGTGAATGTGATAGGGCAGAGGCTGGGGAATCTCTCGAATGGGTGCTATGCAGGGCTTCTGACATTGGGTGGGAGAGGGTGCCAGAGAGGCAGCCTGATGGAGCGCAGGGAGCCTGTCTGTGGAATCAGAAGGCCAGGGTTTGGGCCTCAGCTCTCTTTCATTCAGTCATTTAACGATTCGTTTGACAAATACTTGTCCAGTGCCTACTGTGGCCATATACTATGCTATGGAAATGTATAAAATCATTACAAGAAAGAATAAAGAACAAGAAGGGAAATGCATACAAATGTACTACCCCCTCAGGGAGCACTTGGATTTAAGGGGTGGGAAAGGAAGGAAAAATAAGCCTGCGAAGAAGGCTAAGAAGGTCAGGCAAGAGAGCAGGAGGTAAACACTCCCCTTTGCTCTCTACTTATCTGAATGATTTGGACAAGTGACTTTAACATTTTTGCAAGATGAAGATAATACCCCTCCCTGCTGTAGGGCTTTTGAGAGACTCAAATAAGATACTATATGTGAAAGGTCTTTATAAGTTGTATAGTTCTATCCAAATATATGTAGATAGTTCCTTCCAAATCGAACATTCTATTACTCTAAGTGCCTGTTCTGACAAGTGCTATTTTATTTAATCTGACCTCCATGGGACCTTTCCAGCCCAGGAAGAGAGCAATCTTTCTTAATTTTGTTTTCCATGGGACTGGATGAGGCATCCTTTTTGCACACGCAGGGCACTTCTCTTTTCTCCCTCGCAAAAGTATAAAAATGCCAGCCCCCAGGCCCTGGCTCCATGCCATCTGGAGGAACCTGGCAAGAATGGAGTTCTTTCTTCTGCCAAGCCTCAGGTGGGTGCAGTGAATCAGCCCCTTCCTGCTCCTTCTCTGTCTGCATGCAGTTCAGACTCCTCCTGCCACTCCTTTGTGTGTGAATGACTGGCAACAAAATAACTAGGAAATGATTGACAGCCACAGGGCTGTTGGATCAATATTGCTGCTTGAAATCTTGTCTGCTGAAGAGTGAGGAAACGGGAAGAATCAACTGGTAGGACAGAGGAATTAAGAGAAGTAAAGAAGAAACTGTTGGAGAATTAGCTTCATCTCTCCTTAGGTGGGAAGGGAGCTGGACATTAGCTGGAAAACATGAAGGATAAACAGATAGGAGTGAAAAGTGGTAGACAAGCTGAGTTCTTGAGGAAGTGGTTACTTCTCGAGCTGAGACTTGAAGGATGGGTAGGATTTGGATTGAAAAGTGTTATGTTTCCAGGTTGGACCAGTGTTAGAAGGAGGTGCGAACATCCATGACACATTTGGGGCCGTAAGTGGTCCAGTTTATATGACTCAGAGGATGCAGGTGGAGGATCAATGGGAGATAAAACTCAGAAGGCGGTGGAGACCAGGTCAACTGATTGCTTCATTTATCAACATTTACTGGGCTCCTGGATCATAAAGGACTTTGAGTGGCAGGCCAAGGAATTTGGTCTTTCAGTTTGCTTTTGGGAGACATTAAAACATTCCGAATGGGGTGATGACATCAAGAAGATAAATCTGGCCGCCCTGTTGATTAGAGTTGGTGAGGACTGCTGGCCAGTGCAGGATTAGGAGACCACTGTGTTAGGTAAGGAGGGTCAGAACTTGAGATGCCCTGGTGGAAATGGAGGGGAGGGGATGGATATGTGAGGGACCTCGTGGAGGTAGAGTTTATAGGACTTGGCAACTTGGATATAGAAATGTCAAGGAAATCAAAAATTGCTCCAAAGCTTAGAGCCTGGGTGACTGGGAGGATGGGTGTACCCTAAATGAATATCAGGAGTTAGAATGAGGACAAGCAGCTGTGGGGAGGCAGGAGGAGAGAGAGGATTTGGGAATTTACTTTGGGACATGTTGCATTTCAGGTGTCAGTGAAATAGCTAAGGGAGGTGTTTGATTCCGTAGGTGGATTACGAAGAGAGTCTGGAGCTTTGGAGGGAGGCCAGAGTCGGAAATATAGATTTGGGAGACATCCGTAAGAAGCTGTGGCTGGAGCTATCAGAATAGATGAGATAATAAATGAAAAGCATATATAGACTTAAGGGCAGAGGGCCAAGGACAGAGCTGTAGACTCAAGTGAAAGGCTGGAGGAGAACCAGGCCAGAGCAGAAAAACAGGTCATCAACAGGGCCTAATGCTGCAGAGAGGTCGAGGGAGAGGGGACTGAGCAGACCCCCTTGGTTCTGGAAATTAGGAGATCATTGGTAACTTTTGAAATTATGTATGGGAGGTAGAATTCAAATTGCAAGGGGAATGGGGAGTGAGTGGATGGGGAGGAAGTGGTGGGAGTGCATATAGATGACTCTTTGGAAAGGTTTGACTGTGAAGGGAAGGTTAAAAATAGTAAGGTAGTTGGAGATGGATAGCAAAGTTAAGGGGAGTCTTTTTTTAGGTAGAGAAGATATATGAATATCTAGAGGTTGGGGAGGAGGGAGAAGGCAGGCATGAGAAAAGGAATGAATGTTTAGGAGAGAGAGGAGCAATCGATGGAGGAAAGTTCTGAATGAGCCTGAAGGGGTGGATCTCAGTGTCACCTGCAGGGTGATCTTTGAGCTGGAGGAGCCACTGCGGGGAGGCAGACTTTAGTAAAGTAGCTGGCCTGCAAGGACCTCAGCTGAGAGTATAGTGTGCCTGATCAACAGTTCCAGTAGAGAGAGCATCAGCTTGCTTAGAGATTCAGGGGTTAGTGGTGCCATGCTTGGGGAAGGTGGTGTAAGCTCCTCAGCTGTGAAACGGTGGAGCTGGGTTGACATGGCTCTTGAATTCACTTTTACAGAGAAGATGAAAAGAAGTCCAAGAGATTTCAAATTAGCAATTCTTTTAGAAATGCTGGTGGCTTCCTTTTGCAGGCTGAGGTGGGATTTGCTCCAGGCTATATAGTGGAGTCTGCAGAATTACCTCTTACGCAACGTGAATCAGAAAGGCAAGTTAGTCGGGTAGAGGGTGAGTGGGGAAAAGAGAGTGGGGAACTCAGACAAGAGGGTGTTGGGAGCAGCCTCCTGGGGAGGGGTCCATGCCTGGCTATCATGTACTGTATCTCCCAGGGATGGGACCTGAATTCCAGAGTTTCCTTAATGCTTCTCGAAGTCCTAGAAGAGTGGGGAAGTAGAATAGGGATCATGGAAGAGCCTCTTGCTCATGCTTCTCCATGAAGAGGAACCTCTCACACAAGAGGGAAGATGCCAGTGAGCACTGGCCCCAAAACACTCCCTCGGACTGGACTCTTAACTCTCTTTTTAGAGGCAAACCCAAAAACTGCCATTAAGTGAAAAGCTCCATTTCCTCAAAAGCTCTTCAAAGATCTGACAGGGCCCTTCAGAGGGATGGGGAGTAGAAATCTGGGGGCTGCCATTACCAAAAAGTGGGTTGTGGGGGGACTGGGCTTATATTTCCTAGAGAAGAAGGAGGTGGGAGTTTCCTTAGGTGTAGCTCAGTCTGAGAATCATAGAATCTGAGAACAGGAACTTACTACCTATGTGACCTTATTCAAGTTACAACCTCTCTCACCATCAGTTTCCTCATCTGTAAAATGGGTACCTTTCCGGATTGCTTGATGTTTGTATATATAGTATATTGTTATAGTTATATCATAAATAGTAATAGAAGTAGGATTATATACTGATAATATGATTATATAATATATTTCTAGTATCATTATTATATATATAGTAATCATATTCCCAATTAGATGAATCTGTTTTCCAAATCATGAAAATTATGATGCTTCAATGGTTTTCATTCCCCCTCCCCTCCTGTCCCCCCC
>NW_006431048.1:3634635-3714233 GCF_000325575.1 Pteropus alecto
TCTGACAGTGCAGAGATAGATGGGGATATAATTTTTAAGTCTGCAGTTAGTTATTTCAGGCATAGCAGGCAGGGACTGGGAATGTGACTAACATCCCTGCCTTTTACATTCTTACCCTGTGGACCAGGGACAATGGGCGTGTATGTATTGGGGGTGGGGGTGGGGAAGAACCGTATTGAGTTGGCAGCTGGACTGTGGGCCTAGACAGAGACCCCAGAGACTGGCAGATGGTTAATTGGATATGACAAAAGGGGGCTAGGAGGAGGGGCCTGGAGCTCCAGGGGGATTCCTGTCTCTGGCTTCTTACTGTCCTGGAGAGGAGGCTGTGGGGAGAGGGAGGAGTAGCTAGCTCCAGGAGCAGTTGGAGAAAAAGACGGGCAGGACTCCATGTTGGTGTGTGGCCATGGAAGGACAGAACACCAATGGGAGTGATGTCGCACTTTAATTTGGAAGGTAGGTGTGAGATATTAAGTCTCTTTGTACCCCTGTGCATTGGCACAGAATAAGCTCAGATAGTTGGGTATAAAGAGAATGCTTAACCAAATATTCGAACAGTACAACTTTCTAGTCATTCTTCATGGTCCCAACCACTGAGTTTTGACAACTAAATATCAGTATTACTTTTGATAAGAACTGGGCAAAGAACTGATCAATTTCAGCATAGTGCTAGATTTAAGTGAATGGTTCTCTTTATTCTTGTACTCGTTAATTCAAGTATCAAGCACAAGCTGTGCACCTACTAAATGCCAGGCACTGGGAGTACACAAGTCAAAAATAATCTTTTCCACATAGAGGATAACAGCCTACTGGGATTGCCTGACAAATAAGCAGATGATTGCAATGTAGTAACAAATGCCATGAGAGGATTGCATACTGTACATTGAGAGTGTAGAGGAAAGATTGACAACCTCACCTGGATGGGTGTGGGAAGGACACTGAAGAGGGGTTGCTTAGGGTGAAATAAATGAGATGGTGAAAATGAATACAGATCCAGAACTTTGGTCATAGAAGTAAGGAGAAAAATAAAATGGTAATAGAAAGGACATTTTGAGAGTACTGGTAGTGTCCTGTTTCTTGATCATAGGTGTGCTCTGTTTATGACGTGTCAGTGAACCATAGACTTATATGCACAATTTTATGCATGCAATTACACTTCAATAAAAAAATTTAAAAAGTTATCAGGTCCAGCGAAATTTTTTGTTTCTTGTTTTCCAGCGAGAGAACAATCTTTGAACGTGAATGATCTGTCTGGTTGAGTTCAGAGCTGGCCTGGTATGCAGGCTTCTGCATCTTGCTCAGGCCTGGAGGCTCTGGGGTGGAGGTGAAAACAGTGGACTCTTGAGTTCTTGGGTGTTGACTTGGCCAAGATGTCCAGAGTGGAGATGACGTGTGCACCAGATTTGTTTGCACACCAACCTCTTCTTAAAACCTTCCTGAACATTGATGGCTCATGGGCCTTTTGGAGGCCCTACCTTGGAAAGTAGTCATGTCTGATTTCCCCAAGTAGGCTGTACACTCATTTGTTTTGGACTTGTCTGTATTCTTCTTAACACCCAGTTCAGTGCCTTGCAGATATACTTGCTTGATTAGTATTTGTTGGCTTGATATTTTTAAAAGAGCTATTTATTGGTGTATAGGCCATTTGGGAGTTTTATAATGAAATGCTGCTAATGAAATGAATCATTTTTTGTGGACAGACAATTCTGTCTCAAACAAAAAGGCCTATGAAATCAATATTGACTATGAAATGTAGTGCGCAACTCTTGTTGATTCTGGATTAATTGGAGGGGACCCCTTTTATTGCTTGCTCACAAATATTCATATATTTCACAGGCATTGGAAAAGTAAAGAAACATTCTTTCATAAAAATCCACACAGAAAAGTTCAAACAGACAAATGGACCAATATGGTGTGAGTGTCTGCCATGTGCTTAGTATTGTGCCATATACTGAGGGGGCTGTTAAAGATGGGTAACAATGGTCTTTGTATCTGAAGAGTTTATGGTCTTGTTGTATTGGGGGGGACTTATATAGGAAAAAATGGAGATCAATCAGAAAGGGAATTTTACTCATTCATTAATTTATTTACTATGTATTTGTTGTCTATAAGATAAAAGATAATTTAAGTGGTAAACAAAGTTTCATTTAGAGAGATTTGATTTTGGTATACTTTCCTAGAACATTTATTTTTTATCCTAAAGGATTTTTTTTTTTAATTAAAAAATTAATGCTGGCTCACTGTAGAGCATTTGGAAAATATGATCAAGTATAGAAGATAGAAAAACCACTGTGATCCCATCACCCAGAGAGAACCCTTGTTTGTTAATTTGAGATAATTCTTTTTGGTCTTATATTCTATATGTACTCTCTCTCTTGATCCATGGTTTATATTTTGATCATTGAATTAAATTGAAAAAGAAATTAGGGGGTGGGGTGTAGACTTTTCCATTTAATTTAAATATATAATACATCAGTATACACACATCTATGGAGCAAAATAAGACAGTCATAAGCCAAGTAACCTTTATATGGGAAAAATGTAGAAAGACATAGGAGCCATTGGTTGATTGGAGGGGTAAAGGTATTGACACTTACTGTTGTAAAAAATATTTACATGAAAAAGAAGTGCAGGATCTACGATTGAAAGTGAATTCTTTTTCCTTCCTCCCTGGTGTTAATTCAATAGATATATGTACCCGTTGTATGTACATGTTTATACAAACGTGTAACTTTCTTTCTTATTTTATTTTACAAAAAAGGAATTACGCTATAACTGTTTTCCTGCAACTTGCTTTTATCACTTTATAATTATGTCAGTACATATAGCTCTACCTTATTTGACATAAGAGTCGTGTTATATTCTGTTGTGTGGATGTGTCATATTTTTTTTTAACCATTCTCCTAATGATGGGTATTTATAACCTGGCTTTTCTGTGGACTAGTTTGTTCTGGGGCATTATTTGGTCCAAAGAGTGGCAAGAAGGGTCACACATTATTTGATCCTTTTCAAAGGTGACTGTAGGACACTGTAGGTTCAGGATGTTTCCTCTGCTTTTATCCTCTGTAGAGAGGGAGAACAGCCAGTCCCTGTTCTCTAGAGGATAACTTTTTGTGTAATGTTTAAGGACGCTTTTGTTAGTGACATTTAAATAAATGGTAGAGGCCATTTTTGACTTCTTTTGTTGTGTCTTTAAGTGACTCAGGAGCCAGATTTGCAGTCACAATTAGCCAAAAAAAAAAAAAAAAGCCACGTGCTCTGTGGGCTTGAGCGAGTTTATTCCAATACCACAGGTATGGTAGTGCTTTAGGTTATGTGTGAAAAAGCCATAGTCTGTGTTTAGCTAGAAAAATCCAACAATGTGATTCAGGAGACCTTGGTTTCCAATTCTACCCACCACTAATTAGCTCTGTGACTTGGCCTAGCCAGTTAACATGTCTGTTTTTACAGATGGGACCTCTTTTTCCTCATCTGAAGAAAGAAGTAAACATACTTACCCTGCCATACCTCATAGGAATAGTATGAGATAAAGAGAGAGAATAGAAGAAAAATGCTTTGGGCAAACAAATTGCTTACTAAATGAAAAGGATTTTTGTCAGCTGCCTTTCTCTGGGGTCTCCCTCAGTTCTGAGTGCGGTTGAAAGCTGAGATAGGGGACTCAGATGGGAGTGACAGCCTCAAACTGCATTTGAGGACTACATTTTTTCATGTCTGGTGGGAAATTGGCAGCACAAGAGATGGAGTGAAACGTTTCATGATATGTTCCATTTGCTTCAGGAAAAGAGTTGCGTGTACGAGACTGGAAGAGTGGCTCTTCTAAATGCCCAGAATGGCCAAGCATTTCTCTCTGATGGGTGACAGTGTAGCTCAGTCTCCCACTTCCTTCTTACTACCCAGATGTGCAAAGAAAATACTGCTTTTAAAATTTTATAATGTGGAGCTAATCTTTTTCATGAGCCCCCACCCCAACTTGGCTAGTTTGTAGTATATCAGGATTTTTTTTTGTTTTTTATTTTTTTCTAGATCAGTCTTTTTGGATGACTATGTCTTTTAGGTAAATTTTCCAGCCACTCAGATTTTCTCCTGTTCTCCCACTTATCTTCAGAATGGGGGTCTGTGTAGAGGTGCACACGTGAACTTGTGGTGGTAGTGGTGGGGTGAGGGGAGAAGGATACTTGAGCCACAGTATGATGGCTGGACTTCCCTGGTCTTTATGGGAACTGGTCTGGTCTGATTCTTATACTGCTGTTTGCTGATATCCAGCACTAATATTTCATGCCTTGACTATTTACCTATGGGGTCAATGTCCCTGCACATGGAAGCCTGTTAGTCTGACCCCAGGCCTTTGCCTGGTCACTGACTCTCTGAGCATCTCTGAGTTCCATCATTAGGGAATGAAGAATTATGTGGATCCCCAGCTTACTCAGGACCAGTTGTGAGAAGGCAGAAACTATGCATCTAGTACACCCAACTAGATACCCACCTTGGCCAGTGCTGTGTTTTCACTGCCTCACCTCCACATGGTGTGAACTGTGGTACATGACTGAATGAATGGTAGGCATTCTCCCAGAGGCCGACAGCCTCCTCATGAGAGGCCTTAGAATTCTCAGGTGCTTTCATACCTATTGGGATATTATATTCTAAAGCGGCCCTCCCCCACTCCCCAAACATTGGTTGGTCCTTCAGATGGGTATATAGGAGGAGACTGAGACCCCGGTTTCCTAGACTAAAAATTACCCATGTTCCATTGATGCTTGAAGGAGAGGGGTTTCTCTCCTTCTGTCATGACGAGGATCTTCCTTCTGTCGCATCCTGAGTACACTCTACCTCTGGTTTAAAGTAATCTCGTGGTCAGGTTCACCCATTCTGGATCTTGATATGTTAATGGAAGCTTGAGAATTTAAGCTGCATACTAAAAAATCCTGTTCTGCATGGCAAGAGCTGAACATTGACGCTTTCTCTTTCCTGCTGCTGTTAACTATCCTAAACGGCTCTGAGGCAAATAGATGCTTCTGGCAGAATAAGGGAGGGATTAAATAGATGTAAGGACATGCAAGAAAGAAAAGTGCATTATATTTTTAAAAGTATTCCTTAGTTAAAGCAATAACTTGGGTGGAGGGGAAAGGTTTAGAAATGAGGCTTCTAAGTTGCCTTTATTGAGATTCCATCTATACACACGTATGGGTTTATGTGTATGTAAACACGCAAAAGTGTGGTGGTGTTGATTCTTCCGGCGAGCATTTAGTGAGCACTTCTTGTATTCCATGCACTGTAATGTGGATGTAAGAGGGAAGTATGGCACAGTCTCTGTCTCCAAGGAGCTCCCAGCCTTAGGAGGGCATTGGGGTGGTGATGTGTTACATACAGAACTGAACTGCTGAATCCTACTTTCCAAGAGGTTGGCATTTGGGTCTGGTAAATATGACTAACATTTGAGTTAGGGACCTTTAATGAGTCTGGTTTCCCCCTTACCTGGCTAAGATCTACTTTCCGAGTCTCTTCAGCCTCTTAAAATGACCAGTTCCAGTCAGTTTTGCTTTTTCCAAATAGAGCTAATGCCTTTAACATTAGTCTAGGTTTTCATGAACACTTCTATGTATTTTATAGAAAGGACATGGTGAATAAGATCAATTTGAATCAATAATAGAAAAATGAAGTCCAGCTTAGGATAGTTGCTCCGTTTCTTCTGTGGTGGAGTTATTTGTTTGCAGTTGTTTTTAACCAAAATTCTTTCACTTCTTTCAACACAGGAAAACTTGTGTGTTTTGCACACTGTCTCACTCCAGGGCTCTGGGGCTCAAATAGCCCTGGTAGTTATAAGCAGTGTTTCTAGTTTGACCAGGGAAAATGGGAATACTATTCCCCATGAAGGTGGTGGAGACTGGGAAACTGGCAAACTAGACAGGCCAGGAAAGTACAGAGCAAAAATAAAAAAAAGCAGGTAAATGATGGTGCCAGATGGCTGGGTTCAAGTTGAAAGAACAGTGGTCAGAGTGTCAGAAAAATAGCGTTGTTATTGATAAGCTTGGTCTAATCTCTTTATCTCTCTGAGACTGATGAGAGAGTTGAGCTATGTGGCCTCAAACACACCTTCCATCTGCAACATTCCGAGCTAAGTGGACAACAGTAAAATCAGCTGGGACAGAAACCAGGTGGTAAGTGGTCTTAAACCTTTATGACCTGGTTCTTTGAAGACTTTTCATTCTTCTGAGGCCTTTTGTTTCTTCAGCTCAAAGCTGCTTGGCCAGACCCCCTAATGCCAGAGCTCGTAGGTGACCCCACATTCTTGCTTGATGAAGATGGGCTCTAATTCCCTTGAGGAAAATTATCCTGATGGTTAACAATGGCTTCAAACTATTTTGGCCCTTGGAATATTTTGAAAGAAGGACCAAGTTTCTGGGATTTCTGGGCCTGTGTTGAAAAGCCTGTTTCTTCTACCTGTTCCTTTGGATCTGAAGTCTGTAATTAGGGATGTGCCTAAACACCTGAGATAATGCCTTCATCAGGGCCCCATCAGAGCTGCTCCGCCAGCTCTCCCAAGGCACAGTGAGGACTCACTTATTGATCTTCCTGCCAGCTCATGTCCTTGACCTTTTCTTCTTTTGAGTCAGATAGAGAAGATAGTGAAAGCAACCCCAAATCTTCATTTCCTAGGGCATATGCAAACCCAGCCCAGCCACATCATTTCAAAAGGAGACACTGAGTAATCAGACTGCTCTCCTGGCATTCTTTTACATTTCCTTCTACCTAGAACTCCAACTCCTTCACATTCTCTAGACCTTCAGAGAACTCACATTTTGATAGAAGGAAACAACAGATTTTTAAAAAGTACATTAAAGCATTCCAGGTATATGATATAATTACACTAGTGGAATGCAGAGGCATAGATGAGGGAGTGGTGAAGCTGATTTTGGCAGATGTAGTGGTAGTCATAGAGTGGGAGATGCTTGAATGGCTTTTGGAAGATGAGCTCATTATCCAGAATGACAGGTGGGGGGTGGCATTCCTAGCAGAGAGAGAAGGGCGGGCAAAGTCAGAGAGTTGTGCGAGATCATGGAGAATTAGAGTTTGTAGGGTGAGAAAGACTGGAGGTACATATGAAATCTTGGATTTTCATACTCCACGATTGGATTTTATCCTGTAAGCAGCGGGGAGTCATAAAGGATTGAAGTGATGGGATGAAAATTATAATTCAAAAAGAACAGCATAGTGTCAGAAGGGGCGAAATTAGAGATAAGAATTCCTGTTAGGAAACCTGCTGAAAGGTAGTGGTTGTTACAGGAAATGTAATGGCCATGGAGTCTATAGGATTTCACGTCTGGTTAATTGTGCGGGTTGAAGGAGGGGTGAAGTCTCAGGTAATCTCTGGGTTTTTGACTTGGATTGTGGGTAAAGGATGATGGTGCTTTCGCCAAGCCTGGCACCGCAGGAATCACATTGGAATGATAGCAGCATTTCACAAGCTACTATAGCTTTCTTCCGTAAAGGGGTTTAGCACTGCTCTAGACTTCAACCTCTTCAAACATTTTGAATACAACACATAAACAGAGTAACTGAAGGCTGGATAATTATATACCCAGACATCTTTTCCCATGAGGATAGCAAGTCTGCACGCCTGTGTGTGTATATGTGTGCTCGTGTGCATGCGTATGATGTTGCTTATGCTTTAGATGCAAATGTTTGTGCTTCTTCCATCATACTAGGTTCTTGACACAGTATCATTTTTCAGCATTAAAATTCCCATCTCCTCTCAGAAGTGCTCCCTTTAGGATCCATTTCTGCTTGGCTCCGTGTGCACAAACATTCCAGTGGGATTGATTGCTTATGTCAAATTAATTTTTCCCTTCCCAGGGAGAATGTCTGTCTTGTGCAAAATGGGGAAATCCCCAGGCTGCTAGCCAAACGCAAGCTCAGATAGACGAGTAAAGTCAGGCTTGGGTCAAGAATTGGCCTAGATAACCCACAGAGCTTGCACCTGGATACCCTAGCTGTTCTTCCCAGCATGCTTTGTGACTGTCCCTAGGCAACAGGAAAATTTGAGGCTGGACAGAGATAGCTGCATATAAGATTTGAGTCTTTTCGGCATCAGCTGTGGTACTATTTCCTCTCCTATGTCACATCTTCCTGTTACTGCTTTATTTAAAATGTTATAGAAGCCTCTGGAAGCAAATGGAAAACATACTGACTGTCCTTCTCCACCTGACTGCTATGAAAGCTTCAGAGATCTGGGGTTGTTTTTCTGTCAGCCCCAGTTCTGATGCTTCTCTGCAGGCTTTGGTGGACCCTCAGAAGGGACACCTCAGACCTTTCCCTAGTGGTAGTCCCTAGCTCTTTAGTGCCCAGACAGGCAGCCTTACCACATTGCACCTGACTCCAGACACCAGAACAGGAATCTCCAGACTGTATTTCCCACAGTTGGAACCACTGGTCGACCGACCTGTGTACAGCATGGTGGTCTAGGCTATGCTGTCCACTGACGAACTAATTTGTATGTCTGCTGTAGGAGCTTTGTGAGATGTATGATAAAGTCTCTCTGAGAATGGTTATGTGTTCTTTTCCTATAACCTGGAATTTTGGGAGTCCCGATGATCATTTATTAACTTGAAGTTCAACTTTGTGTGTTATGATCATCCATAATTCCAAGCAAAGTTTCTCTAGGAGCTTATTGTCTATAGTCTAGTTGAATATAGCTCTAGTGAGGTTATGGCACTATCTTAGCTCATTCAATTAACCACTAACCTTCAGGACCCTTGGAACTTTAAGAAAGAAGGCTGGTGAATTCCTCATCCCAAAGGGTAAAATGCCAAATTTCCACATTATCTGATGTAACATTTACTTTTTATGGGGGAGGTTTGGATTCCATTGGCCAAAAACTTTTACATAAATCAATAATAGAAATGATCTTTAGCATTTCCCAACACATTCTGTAATGCATCACTTCTAGCAGAGGGCACACTTGGTTATATAATTTAATTCTCTGGAGTTCTTATAGAATCTGACTGTAGTGTCTGGCTTTTGAGCCGGGATAAGTGGACTGCAGGAGGGGTGCAGAGGTCCAGAAATCTGCTGCCTGGTAGCCAGCATGTTTCTTCTTCCGTCTTCCTAATGCCACCCATGTCTCTTGAATCCAAAAGGAGGTCATCTAATTTCTTCTCTCTACCCTGGCCCAATTTCTAAGCTCTTACAGCCATTCAGTCTGTTCTACTTGTTTGTTTTGAAGTATTTATTTGATTTGTTAGGCATAGAGATAATTCTGAGACTTCTTTTTAGATACCCGCCTCCCCCAGTTATTCCATCTAGCATTATGCCGGGTGTTAAATAAGCATGTTTGTGATTTTCTCCTTAGGTTTTAGTTTTCTCCATGAGAAAGACCAGGGCAGCTCCCCAAGTGAGGCCCTCTCTGACACACCTGTGGCTGAATGTGTGATCATGTCCTACCTTGGGTTTCCTAGGGGCCCTAGGACCGTAGAACTCTAGATTAGGCAGGACCTGATGACAGAAGTGGCACCATCAAATCCAACCCTAAATCTCTTTAAAGTAGAGCAGAAGGGCAATCCCTTTATGCCTGTGTCAAGCACTCCCAGGGGAGGGGCGATACCATTTTGTTCCATGCCAAAACTTTTTAATTTTTATACATTTAAATGGTTCCGCATCCAGATACATGCTTTATTCATTCCTTCCAGGACCCTCAATACGAGCACTCCTGAATCTTTGTTCTCTGAGACTTTTCCATTTCTGGGCTTTTGGATTCAGTTTGATTTCCCCATACGTTAGCTTAAATGATTAGAGCCTTGCGAATTCCTGGGCAGCCTTTGTGGAAGTTAAGAACAAAGGAGGCAATTTATCTCTTCAGGTGTCAAGACTTTTAACCCCATGTTTTTCATCTTCTCCTTCAGGGTTGTCTAACTTTTGGCCACCTCTTGCTTTGCATGTCATATGTGTGCAGTAGTTGAGGCTGTGCTTTCCAGGCACTGCTTAGCCCTCGGAAGGAAATTGGTATATAATTGTCTTTTTTTTTTTGGCAGAGGGAGGACTCCTCCAAAATATGATCAGTGGAAAGCTGCCCTGCTTTGGATGTCAGTAGAGACCATCTCAAATCTGCTGGCTGGCTTGTGGCACAGCTACAGCTGCAGTGTGTTACAAAGGGGCATGTCTGCAGTCTGGAGTTGGAGAGCTCTGTGTGCTGTTCTCAGCTCTGTGCTGGCCTCCTCTGTGATCTTAGGCAGACCACTGTACCTCTCTGGGCTCGAGTTCCTTCACTGTAAGGTGAAGGTGCTAACATGGATGATTGCTGATGTTTCTTCAATCTCTAAGTCATTTTGAAAGACTGGGGTCTTAGAGACTGGTTGACTTAGAGATTGAAGTCAACTCTGAGAAAATGCTTCTCCTATAAAGATTGCATTGGGTGGGAGTGGGTCCCTGTTTTCATACAAAATTCAGAATGATACACAAAATTCAGAATGAGTTGCCGTGGGTTGATATCTGTCCCTAGCCATTAGAAATCCAGCAATGACAAACCTTCAGTCTTGCTGGTCTCTGAGTGCACTGTACAGGTTAAATTCTGAGCTAGTTGTTGTGTCCTTAGTTCTTACTTTTATAGGACCACCAAATATTTATGGGTTTCCCAAGAAAGTACAGTCAACAATTTCGGGGTAGCCATAATCTATATATAAAATCCACTCTTAAACATGGCTTGTTTTCTCTCCTGGTCTGTAAAGAGGATTTTTGAAAGGAGAAAAGTTTTGTTTGAATTTTCTCAGAGCCTCCAACTTCTTTAAATTGGATATTTGGCAAATCTTTTTCCCCAGAGATATCTGTCTTGGCTGGCCCTGCCAGATCTTTATTCTCCTTGTTAGAGGGAGTTTTAACTTCCATTGATTTATCCTTTACCACATTTGGCTTAGTGAGAGCTGATGGGGAGGGCGATCCTCAGAGTGCTTCGTCCTGTGGAGATTAAGCTTCCAGGACCATATCCTGTTCTTTTTCTTAGACTTCCCCCACCTTACTCCCTCTTCTGCCACTCTGTCTTCAGATATGAGTATTATTTTGGAAGCCGGGCAGAGGATGAGAAACTTGGATTGAGGAAACAAACACAAGCAACTTTTAAAGGTTAAGAAGTTCTCAAAGTTTATAGAAACCAAAGTCAGGACCAGAGAGGGTAGTCAGGTCAGAGTATACCCCAAAGCCAGATTCAGGATAGCAAGGGGCCAGGGATGAGGAAGGTGGATAAAGGTCAAGAAGGCACAATGGTGGAAGGTCAGTCCAGGAAAGCAATAAAAGATCCATTTAGCACCCAGGGCATCTGCATAGCTGAGAGGCAGCAGGAGAGAAGGATCTGGATGTGATTCTAGCTATAGCAGTCCTCATTGATTGAGGAATCTCCTGGCTTTGACCTTGTCTCCTGCATGTATAGGTGCCAAGTCCCAAGCAGGAGGAGCCCAGTGAGAACACCTAGCTGGGGCATAGTTCTTGGTGTCATCAGCTGCTGTCTTCATACCTCTCTCTGGATTAAGTCATCTCATGAGGCTCTGTCATTTCTCCTGCTCTTGAACCCTCTGTCCTTCCCCATTCAATGGACCTGATGTCCTCCAGGTTTATTACTTAAGCCTGGGTTATTATTTGAAAGTTCAAACTATCTGACTATATTAAGAAAATGAGACACTGGGCATCCGAATTCCCCACAGAACATTATTCTTTAGCTCTAGAGGGCCTTCATATATATAATTTCCCTCCTCAGTTCATGATAACAGAGCTACCTGTATGTCTTTCTCTGTCTCGTTGGCCAATGCCACATCTTTGTGTTTTCGAGTCCATGGATGGGGCTAGCTAATTTTGATAGGTGGGCTAGATGCTCTTTCTAGCCACAAATAAAACAGATTGTAACCTGAACAACCTTTTGATTTTTTGACCCAAACTCTCCTCTTGGTTATTTTTTTCTTCCTTCTCAAGCTTGAAAGTTTTGAAGTTACATATTTCCCTATGGTGCGAAAGAGCATCAGCCTCATCTGTGGTCTGGCTTCACACTGCAGGCTTCATAGCCTTGACCTGCAATTGGGTTTTTCTGTGACTTCTTACATGAATTAATCCAGCCCAATTAAATCAACGAACTTCCCTCTCATATCTGTCTTTGCATCTTTCACCCATGGATTTCACATTTCCTTCAGCCTTCTCCAAATTGGACCATCCATCTTCCAGGCCAAAAATGAAAGGGTCTACATTTACTATGGTTTTTTTTTATTTTTTTTTTTACATCTAAGGTAAAGTTTGAAATTTGGGAGTAGCTTCTTCAAATGTAATGTGAGAAATGTCACTTTGTGTCAATTGTTGATTTATACCTGATTGAATCCAGTTCTGGTTCTACTGGGCATGTGCTCTTCATAATCTTTGTTCTTGTCCTCCCCTTTCAGAGACTTTCATTATGTAAAAGAAAGGGATTATGTGGTGTAGCGATTCCCAAACTTTCTTGGCTCACGCTACCTTAATATATCACTAATTTTCCCTGGTGCCCTTAGGGCAAACAAAACACTTAATAGTTCACTAAGTTGTTAGGTCCAAAAAACTTAATAAGTACTTATGTCCTAATGATGTTGTAGCCATTTGAAAAAGTAATACACATAAATTGAAAGAAGTATTTTTATTTCACTCTTAAATAACCATGATTATTTACTATTGAGGCATATGTGCCTGTTGGGCACTGCACAACTTCTCAGACCTTGGAATAAGATTGGATATTGCTCCCTTCATTTCCTGTTATATATTGATTTTTGCGCTGTTTGCTTTTTATCATAGCAATTGACGCAAATCCAGTTTTGCAAAGATATGATGTCATCAAAAGGAATGAAGTGTGATTTAATGCTAAAACTGAGAACTAGCTTAGGTCATATGATGTCTGACAGATATCAAACATTGATGTATTTTCCTCAAAATTTTAAACATTTCATGGATCCCGTATGAATTTGCTGTGGCGCCCCAGGGTACCTCGAGTGCATAGTTTGGGAATATGGGGGTAATGGCATAATTATTGGGAAATCTTTTCTGTGAGTTTTAGTGCTTTTTATCTCTTCGGCCTAGTCGCCATTCTCTAGGTTGCCAGACATGTTCCCTTGAGAATTACTTAGCTTCCAGGTGGCCTTGATTCTAAAGGGACTCTTTTTTTCCATTCTTCATTGGTTTTACTGACCATTCTTGAGGCCGATTGGTACTTATTAGAGGCCATATCAGGAATTCCTTTCATGAGAAAGGGCTACGTCTTACTCTTCCAACATGGGATGAGAGAGAGGTGAAAGTGGCACCAAGTAGGAGAGTTGGGATGGGGCTGGAGGCTAATAGTAAGGGCCAGCTACATGATTTGCAGGGCCCAGTGCAGAATGAAAATGCAAGTCTTTTTCTTCAAAAACACGAAATAGGTGCTGTTTTATTTCTCCCGTGGTCTTTCTCTTGACCTGTCATGGTGTTTTCAATTTGCTGTTTAATGATGTGCTCTCTTAGCAAGGGATACTCATGGGGCCAGTGCAGATCCTCACGGGTAGCTGGCCCCCTCCTTCTTGTGATTTGGTGTGCTTGGCTTATGGATTGCTGGGACCTCCCTTTTGCCAGCTGCAGGACTGACTGCTGGCCAGGGAGAGAGAAGTTGAGCCAGGTGTCTCCCATCTCATGGGCCAGTTGCTTTACCCCAGAGTAGACAGGCCAACCCCAAGGATATTGCAAACACCGGGACATGCTAGCTACCTGGATCACAGGCAGGCAAGAGGCTTGCTCCTGCTGAGTTGCCCACTGAGCATGATGTGGTGTGGCTAGCCCAGAGGAGTGATGGCTGTCACCATGCCCTGCCTTGAGCCCTTGTTGTGTGTGTGTGTGCCTGACCTTGATCCCCAATCTCCTGCCATATTTGTGTCAGGCCCCTGCTAGGGGACAGGGATAGAGATGCTGGGCAAGGCCTGGGGCCCCAGGGGGTGGGGGAATGGGGGACTGGAGGTGTACTGTGCATAAGCCTAGGCCCTAACCTCCTGGCATATATTCCATTTTCCCATCAGATTTCACTTATAAAACACAAATTCAAAGATTAAATTATTAAGAATTTTCAGAGAGTGATCACAGAGCATTTAATTCCAAGCACTGGGCCTTCTCAGTACAGGACCCTGTGCGACTATGCACCCATGAAACTGGCTTTACCTATGGCAGGACTGCTGAGTCAGGATATGGAGTACCCAGACATGGCCAACTGACTACACATGCTCCTGTCACTGGCCACACTGCCTGCACTTGAGATGCCCCAAGATGAATGCAAAAGAATGAGCCAGTAACCTTTGTGTGTGGCTCTTTTCTCCAGGGGAGGCCTATAAGCCTTGGGAAGGCAGGCACAATAGACAATTCTACTTCATGACTGATCTAGCTGAATTCCTCAGTGGTTGAGGAATTCACTGAACTGCGGTTCATTGACGGTGCTCACATCTCTGGAAGTATTTATAGCCAATTTGTACTGAATGCCCATCATGTATTGGGCATCATGCTAAGTGCTTTAACTATAGTAACTCATTTAATTTTCATAATAACCCCATTTCACTGATAAGTAAGCTGAGGTCAAATGACTTGTTCCAAATTCCATAATATGTAAGTGATGGAGCCAAGTTTTGAAGTCAGACAGTATGGTTCCGGAGTCTACCTTTGGGCCAGAATGCCATTCCCCTTCTGGGTGTAATCCAGCTTTTGTTCATAATCATGGTGCTTAAGTGCATCTCTATTTCCTAATTCCTAACAAAACCTTTTGTTTAGTTCTACATGTATTTCCACACAAAGACATTTACTTTTGATTTGAAAGTTTTCTTCAAAATGAAGTAGTCTGATTTTCTGAATATATTTTCAAGAAAAGTACATGGCTTTATCTTTTTCAAGCCCCAATTTATATAACTTCATCACACTTTTCAACAAGGATGTAACAGGGCCCAGGGTGGAGGTGTGTCAGTCCTTTGTTCTGGGCTCTACCCCTGCTGGTTGTCAACAGGTGATTAGTGGCCCGAATCTGAGGCAGCGATGCAGTAAGTCCACTGACTTCACACATAGTGTAACTGAAGAAACCAGGATACACTGCTTTCTGCAGCACAAGTGCTCATTGTAAAGAAATAGACCATATATCTAGAACAACAGAATAACAGTTATTTTACTTCTTAAGACCTTGCTACTCCAAGAGTGGATCGTGAACCAGCAGCATCAGTGTCACCTGGGGCCTGTTGGAAATGCAGGGTCTCAGGCTACTCAGATTTGCTGAATCGGATTCTGCATATTAAAAAGAGCCTCATGTAATTTATTTGCACATTAAAATTTGGGAGCTCCATTTTAAGCCAGTGCGTGTGCGCTTTTTTCTTTTCTTTTTTTCTTTTTTTTTTACTCTATGGAAAAAAGATGTCCTTTGTCAATTATATTAAACACTCTGCCTTGGACTTGTGTAGCTTTGGGAAGGTAGCTAACCTCCTAGGAGCTTAAATTTTTTGTCAAATGAAGACATGAGG
This sequence comes from Pteropus alecto, assembly GCF_000325575.1. Lineage (NCBI taxonomy): Eukaryota > Metazoa > Chordata > Mammalia > Chiroptera > Pteropodidae > Pteropus > Pteropus alecto. The sequence goes on from NW_006431048.1 coordinate 3,650,139, forward strand.
CCACTTAAATCTCTGCCGTCTATCCTGGTTCTATGATTTTAGTAGAAATCCCTGCACAACAGAGCTTTGTTACAATTTATTGCTTCTATTTAAAGCCACCATTGGACATTTACACATTTTTAGCCCCGTCTGCTTTATTTTGTACCCAACTGCTAAAACTAAATCTTTCCTGGACTGTGACTTATGACTATTTGTATCAGAATCCCTGGGGAGCATTGTTAAAATGCAGATTCCTTGGTACCAGCCCAGACTTCCTGAATTGGAGTCTCTGGGGGTGGGTCCTAGAAATCCACATCTTTAACCTGTGGTGCTAGTGTAGGTGTTAACACTTTGCTGCTACTTTCCAAGTACAAAAGTCTCTACTGGTTCTCTAATTATTTCCTTTAGTTTTAAACATCATATACTTCCTCGATACCTTAGAAAAATGGAGGCACAATGGAAGAAAGGAAAACGTGGGGAAAGGGATGACTTCAAGGTTCAACTTTGAGGAAGGCTCAGAGTTAGAAGATGGGAGGGAAAAAGGAGTCCATGAGACACCCAAGCAAAGTTCAAAAGGCGGAAGAAGAGCCAGGACAGCTCAAAGTGAGGAAACCAGGAGAGAAGAGCGTGGAAATGGTCACTAGTCAGACACTGGAGGGCGGTCAGTCCATCTCAGAAAGACTCATGCATTTGGAATGAGGGTTCAGTGTCTTTGGCAACCAGATTGCATGTGATTTAAGAGGGCAATGAGAAGAGAAGCAGAGGAGGGGAGACAATGGGGTTTGTGACTGGGATGATGGCACTGCTGGCTCTTTTGTAGGGGAGTCACTGGGACACTTTGATGGTGGACTTGTCTGGGGTGCAGAGGCAGTGGTCTGGACTCTGCATGTGGGTATTTGCCCTCGGTGCCCACATAGTGCTTATATGTTAATGCCTGTGAAGTTGCCAGCTCGGGAAGCAAGTGATGTGGGTGCGATGGGGGAAGATGGTTGGTAAAGACACAAATATTCTTGGCCAGTTGGCAAACATTGGGAGCAGCAAGCTGGAAGCAAACAGATGTCACTATTTAGAACAAGATGTTTGGACATTTTGGAAGCAAGAAAGCCCTTTTCACCGCTCACTTACAGGAGGGATTGGTAATTTTCCTCCTTGCTTGAACTTTGTCAGCTATTTAACATAATTCAAACACACGATAGCTATATTTGGCAGATGGTCAACTTCTCCAGGGAGCGCAGATCATGGACACCATCAGGTCACTTCAGCAAACATTTCTCGAGGGTGTACCATATGTAAAGCACTGACTTTGGAGTAGTGAGGATTGAAAAAGCCCGGGCCAGTCCTTCAGGAGTCATGGTATAAAAAGATTGAAGTACAAAACTAAGAAGAGGCAGACTGACATTCTCTGTATACATAGACACACGTTTTCTGAATGCATCATGTTTTCTAGTTACTTTGAGTATCAGGCAAACTACTAAGAAGCAGTTGGGGATATATATTTGTTTGCAGAGAAACACTCTATTGCTGTTAGCAAGACATAGAAGATGGTTTCGGGAGAAGTGCTAGAATTCATTATAATTTGACCAATGCTTGTTAAATGACAGTTCTGTGAGAGACCCTGTGTTAAGGATTGAGGGTGCAGAGATAAATAAGACATGGTTTTGGCCTCAGGAGCTTAGAGTCCAGAGGCGAAGACAACCAAGGAAACATAATAACAGCTCATCCTGACACATCCTGAATTGGGTCATTACTGGATGCTAAAGAAGCATCGATGAGGGCGCCAAACTCAGGAGGTGATTTTGATTAAGTCTTAAAAGTGGGAGTTTAAACTGCTGAGAGATGGTAAGAGACTTTTTTAAATCAGCGAATGAAATGATGTGATTCCTCTGGCAGCCCTTTAGAGGCAGGACATATGGTTTTGGTATTTAGAGGTATGTCAGGGACTTAGATGATGCCTTCTTCTCTGTACTCTTCTTCCATTTCTCTCTTCATCATCTCCTTCATCAGGGAGGTCTAAAGCAGGAGAAAAAGCGACAGTAATGCTGACGCATTCTCCTTGTCAACCCCGCGCTGCAAATGCTGTTCACCCAGGCAGAGAAAATCTAAAGGTTTTTGAGCAGGTGTCCAAAGATGACATCTAACCAGTGTATGAGCCAATTAGCTGGATACTGAGGAAAAGAATGTGGTGTGTTTATTAGGACTGCTTTTGGTTTGGGATCTAGAATCTCCAAAGTGGCTCTCTGTACCTAGGAATGACCCAGCCTTGATATCCTTTCTACCTGACATCACTTGAACTAAAAACGCATTATTTTCAGAATAAGCGTGCCCAAGGCGAAGACATGGAGCAAGTCTGACAGTTTCCTCCCTCTGGGTGAGACTACTCACTTCAGAGAGACCCCCATCCCTCTCTTTAGGAGCTTTTGCTCTTCTGTGAGTTGCTCACAGAGGATCTAAGCGGTATTATGTCTGTGCGTGTTGTCTGCTGTGTCTCTTACATAGTTGTGGCTGCAGTGGGGTAGTAGCTAAATTAGGGAGGTTGTTCTTTTCCATCAGGAAAGACTGGTTAGCACTAGATTTATAAAAGAACTAAGTGGAAAGTGAACTGGAATAAGAGAGAAGGTTTTTCATTTAAAAGAACTATTTAAGAAAGAAAAGCACAGCAAGGAGCAGATAGCATAGTGGTGATGGGAGTGGGTGCAGCATATGAACTAAAATTGGAACAATTCAGACAAAATGAGAACAGTCCTATGTGAGGAGGACATGCAAACTCATGAAGATTTCCATATTTTGTGGGGACAGTTGGGGAAATTTGAATGTGGATTGGTTATCAGATAATATTAAGGAATTCTTGTTAATTTTGTTAGGTGTGATAATGGTATTGTGGATAAGAAAGTGTCCTCGTATTTAAGAGATACATATTATAGTATTTGCAATTTACTTCAAAATAGTTCTGTTAAAATTATGAGGCAAATATGGCAATAATTTAATAATTATTAAAGTTAGATTGTGGGTATATGGGGACTAGTTAAACTATTATTTCTACTTTTCTGTATGATTAAAACATTTCATAATAAAACATTAAAAAACATTTAAAAAGTCAAGACTTCATGGGCCTAAATCCTAGCATGTGGCTTGACCTCTTTGTGTCATTTTCTCTTCTTTAAAATGGGATGGGATGATAAAGGTACATACTGCACAGGGTTGTAGGAGGATTGAATTGTATAACACAATAAATGCTTAGATTGGTATCTGGTGCAATAATTTTTTTTAATTGTTACTCTTATTATTGAAAAGAAACCATCTCAAAAAGTTGAGACGTTAAGCTGAGAGAGAACATGATTTTTCCAGAGGCCAAAGGAAATCCTATTTGTGACAACATGGATGGATTTTGAGGGCATTAGCTAAGTGAGATAAGCATGACAGAGAAAAATAGATACTGCATGGTATCACTTATATTTGGAATCTGAAATAAAGTCAAACTTTTAGAAACAGAGTGTAGAAAAATGGTTGCCAAGGGCTTGGGTGGATTGGTGGGAGAAATAGGGAGAGGTCGATAAAAGGGCACAAACTTTCAGCTATAAGATGAATGAGATCTGAGGATCTGATGTATGACATGGTGGTTATGGTTGATAACACTGTAGAACTTAAATGTTTCCCCCCCACCAGAAAAAAAATTTGACATGATGTGCTAATTACACAGGGGAATGCTTTCACAATGTGTATGAATATCAGATCACCATGATGTACACTTTGACTGCTTTACAATTTTATATGTCAGTTTTATCTCAAAGCTTAAATAAAAAAAAAAATTTCTGCAGAGACCAGATGAAAGCATCCAACGTGGGTCACCTTTCAGTTTGTGGTGAGTCCAAGGGACACATGTGGAGTTGGGCTTGATGGGGATCCAGGATCTCTGATGAAAACGTATTCCCTGTGAGAGTGGGCTGGGTGTTATCAAGGAGAGGATTGTGAATAAGAAGATATTACTCTGAGGTCATCTCTAAGGAGAGATGTTGAGTCACCAGTTTGGGTGGAAGAGCATATTAGACAATGACATGAATGCTGTACTGCTTGCTCATCCACACACAGAACTTACTTTATTAGCCATTGTGATGCTGTTTTCTTTTCATGTGAAATGGGAAATTTTGCAGGTAGACGTGACGAGGGCTACGGAGAAAAGGGACAACTCAGGCTTCCATCTGGGAATTCAGCTGCACCAGAGGAAGTCTGGAATGTGACTTGCATAGTGCAGAGATTTTCAGAGTGACTCAGTCATTCAAAGATAGGATTACAGAGAAAATGGGAGCATTAGGTATACTAGTCAAGGCCCTAGCAATAAACAGATGGATCAGCCACGTTGGGTAATCTGAGGAAGGTTTAACAAAGGGGCTCTTTACATATGTGTGGGCTAGTAACGGGGAGGTTTATTTCTCTAGGACTAATGGAATGAAGAAGGAGTGGTTATCAGGAACTTGGAGACAGAAAGTCTGTGTTGAGGGCTACCTCAAAAGGAATTGTGACTGTAGGTCGAGGGACATAGCCAGCGCATTGGGACCCATCAGGGTGGTTGTGGAGAGGTAGGACATATTTCAGCCTCACTTTTCTTGCTTCTCCTGACTCTTGCTAGGTTTCCAATGGCTGAACTCAGCAGGGTGCCAGAGAGCAAGGGAGCCTTGATGCAGTCCAAACAGGTCAGCCTCCCAGGGCCAAGAGCAGGCTGGTGAAGGATGGAGGGTATATCTAGAACTGGGTAGAGAGCGATGGAGGGTATATCTGGAGGGGTATATCTGGAGATGTTTAGTCCACTAGGAGAAGATGAGGCTTGTAGGAAAAAAACTATTTTTTCCAACCTTACTCTTAGTTGCTTCCCTGTTGCTAATATATGCATGCGTTGTAGGTATTACGGGTTCAGTTCCAGATCACCACAATAAAGCAAGTATCGCAATAAAGCCAGTCATAATCTTTTTGCTGGTGGAGGGTCTTGCCTGCAGTTTGTAAAAAACACATCTGTTAAGCACAGTAAAATGAAGCACAATAAAAAGAGGTATGCCTTATAGCATCTAGGCGGTCTCTGTACTCTATATAAGCACCAGTAGCTTTATGCAAACACCAGTTTCTAAGGATGCAGTGTTAGTTCTGGTGTGCGTGCTGAAAGCAGACTATAAATCCCCAAACGGAGGATCTGGAAGGGATATTAGAGATGATTTAGGCTAACTGCCTTATTTCTACGGATAAGAAAACTGAGTTCATGAGAAGCAAAGTGACATATCCACAGCTTCTTAGTGGCAGAGCCAAAAAAGGAGCACTTATGTCCTGACTCTTAATGAAATGATCTTTCCTTGAGGCCCTAATTGTACTCTAACCTCAGACATGAAATTGGTGCCTTTCCTTTCTGTTTACATTCCCTGACCTTGACTTTTCAATGTCACCACCCCACCTGCTCCCATTGTGATAGGAAATTACCTTGATACAATGGTGGCCTCTATGTGTGCTTTATACATAGTGGGCACCCTGTCCAGAGTCATGGAACTGAAAGGTCACAGCCAAAGTCATGGGGTAGGTTTATGCACTTTGGATAGGGTACAAGTGGCTGGAAAGACCATATCCTTATAGGCCCTGTTTGTCTTTCTGCCATGCCAGCCTTCCCCACTGATGATGTGGTTATGGAAACCAGAATTAAGAGGTGAATGAGAGGGCACAGTAGGCAGAAGGTGCCTATGGCCAACGCATACGTTTTTCAAAGTGATGCTGGGGCAGGTAAGCCCAGCTGTAGCAGTCCTGACAAATAGTTATGGATCTTATGTGGGCAGAGAACTCCTGAGGCCTGAATGAGTGTTACCAAAGAGCAGTCAGTGTTCGGCATGAAGGTTAGGCGTCTCCTTTAGTCTTTACCTCCCTTTCTAGCTTACCTGCTCTTATTTATCTATGTCTAACATGTCTCATGAGCTACTTGCTTACTTATTGCCTGTAGTTAGGTTTATCTATCTTCATTTTGTTTGCTTTTCTTGTTTTCTATAGAGGATTGAACATTCTTAAATTAGAGAGAGAACATACATTATACCCTCTGTGCATTTAGGCTGAATGTTTACATTTTGTACCTTAGTTTCCAGGCTTTGGAGGTTAAAAAAACATTTGAGGCCACTTATTTAATTTCCAAAGATAAAAAGAGCTAGAGGGCCCTCAAAGAATGTTTTTCCCACTGGAATTACCCCCACTTCTCTATTTTCATGGATTTCAGAATTGTATCATTGCACTATCTCCAACTAATTGTGAGATATGAAGAAAGGGTCAAGAGGCTCCTCACAGTCTGCTGACTACCTGCCTGTCTCCTGATGTCCTGCACACGTCTCAGGACCTGTGCTCTTAGTTCAGCTGGTTGACAGTGACCTGGAGGAGGCCGGAGCATGGGTCTGATCCCGATAAAGCCCAGCTAGTGTTGCACGGAGGAGAACATGGCTTCCCTCTATAGGCGATGCCTCCTTTAACCTTGGGCAGCTATTCTGACAATCCGTCATCAAGGGGACAAGATGACAGAGTTTGAATAACTCAATTCAACTAGATCCCAACTCTAGGGTTTACTAGAGATCAGGGAAGATTTCATGAAGGAAACCACACCTCTCCATTCGTAGAACTAAATATATCCAGGGATGCAGAAGTTATTAATAATTATTTCTGCTATTAACTGTATATTTTCGTTAATTTTAATAAAGATATTTCTCTTGACTCATCCTACATGGTATAGGTACTTTCAGCTGTTTGTTTTTTCGGTAGTGGTGCCTCTTTCTGATCAATGGCATGAGTTTCAAGATGGCCCTAGTCCATGAAGATCAGACCTGCTCCAACTACGTATTGCATCCTTGGAGATGAGCACAAAAATAATGGGCTTTCTCCAAGGCCACATGCAGGTATACTACTATCAGTATTCTTTATTTCAATTCAATAGTGACCAAGGCAAGAGATGTGAGGGCCTGTACGGTGGTTGGTTCCCACTGCTAACATTTGTTGTTTCCATGGCTGCACAATGCAAAGACCACCTCTCTTCCCCTCTTTTCTACTCAGGCTGACCATGTTCTCGTCCTGCCCCTTAGAACTCAAGGGCACTTGCACAGGCCCTTGTCAGCCTCTACCTGGTGCAACCTGCCTTTCCATAGGTAACAGCCTCAATGACTTTGTGCCAGGTTGTAACACTGAAGTGTCCAGATCATTTTGTGAAATTGGGAGTAAACCAAAGAGGTTGGTTGGCCCAGTGACACTGATGGCAGCCCCCCCAAACTACACTTACCTTCTGAGTCCCTGAGAGGCTACTTTACTGAGTGTGCTGTAGAGTGAGATTTAACCTTTAGAGTTCATCTAGTACTACTTCCCATTTCCATCAAACACACTCAGTATTTGTGTTTAGAAGGAGATACAAACATGAGGCAACTAGAATGAAACTCTCTCCATCACATACCAACAGTTCATTTTTTACTTGAACATCAAGACCTTCTTCCCCCTGCCCTGCCATGTCTGGAGATGATAGAGAAGGAGGTGGATTTTAGGTATTTATTGATTTAGACCCCTTTCCCCAACCGTTGAATAATGTTTATCGACAGAAGCATTTGGAACATGTAATTTTTACAAAAGAAAAAAAATCAGTGGAGCTCAGAACAGTTGGGGAGGGGTGAAGAGGAGCCCCCACTGACTGATGGTCTGAGTAAGGACCAAAGTGGCATTTTCCACTTGATGTGTGAGGAAGTAATGCAATTCGTGATGTGGAAAGGGCCTCCAGGCCCTGAGCAGTCCCCGTGTTGAGATTGGAGACCAAAGCCGTAATGTCTTACTCCCTTATTTTATTTTTCATGACATGGAAGCATGAATAATAACAAGGACAGTAATCATCAATAATAATACCTAAGATTTTTTGAGCACCTTCCATATGTTTGAGATAAGGCTGGGCATTTTCATACATATCTCATTTAATCTTTAAAATAATCTTTGTGTGTGGTTCTCATTTTTTAGATAAAGAGACAGAGACTCAGGATAGGAACTTGCCTAAAATCACATAGCTATTAAATGGCAGAGCTAGGATTTGAACCAAGAAATGGTCTCTATGTCTGCTTCCACAGTCCATGTTATTTTTATTGCACTACTCTATGGGGAAAATAAATTCACAGAGACCTAGTAGGATGAAGAGGAAGAAATACTGAGGAGACAGAATTTAATTGTCTAAGAGACTGGGGATCTCCCAGAGCTGGGTTTCCCAGTGCAACCCAGACAGGCAAGAAGCGCAAAGAGTCTGCTGCCCTCTTTCATTTGTAGCAGAGATCAGGGCATGCTTGAGGAAAGGTAGGCACTTTGGATTAGCATGGGTGTAGGATGAACAGAGGAAATCAAATGAGAGGTAAACTGGTGGTAAAGTGAGGAATTCCTTTATCAGATAATGGGGGAGCCATTGAATGTTTTTGAGTGAGGGAATGATATAGAGCTGCTTTGCTTTAACAATATATATTTTTTAAAACTAGTGTTTAGAGCGGATTACAGTTTGGAATAGAGTATATGCTATAAAGGGGTAGATACCATATGCAGTTGAAGCTCAGAGGGGAGGGAGGTGAACCTTACTTGTGGAAGTTAAAGAATGGTTTGTAGGAAAGGTGACATTTGGCTTAGGCCTGGAAGGATTAATCTGGGGAGCCTGTGATTGAGGGGCAAGGTATCCCCGGAGGAGAGACTAGAGAATCTCTCTTGTCAGGCTGCTGTGCAAATGGCCTAGGCTAGCAGGCATGTATTTAGATACCGCCTTGCTTGGAAAAGGAGTTATAGCAGCTTATAAGAAATATGCACTTCATTAAGATAAAATGAAGTGATGAAATAGGGGCAGAGGAAAAATTTAGGTAGGAAAAGTGAAAAGAAGATAGCATTGAGGTTACCACAGCTGGATTCGATCCCTATTTTCTAGGGACGTGCTCTCCAAAGCTTATGGAAAGAGACTATAAAAGAGCATGTGTAGTGCAAATACAGACTATGAGCACCAAGAATAGCTGGATAAGTCTTTGTGGGGAGCAAGGATGAAGGCTGCTTCAATGATGGAGTGGTCAGAGCCTGATGGAGCCTGGAAGAGAACTCCCTAGGGTTATGGAGCATGTAGGAAGAGAGAAATCTGATTAGCTGACTCTATCACCAGGCCGTGTGTGTGTGTGTGTGTGTGTGTGTGTGTGAGAGAGAGAGAGAGAGAGAGAGAGAGAGAGAGAGAGAGAGAGAGAGAAGAAGAAGAAGAAGAAGAAGGAGGAGGAGGAGGAGAGGAGTTACTCTAATTCAGATTCAGGAAACAGGAGGAGGAGGAGGAGGAGGAGGAGGAGGAGGGGGGGGGGAGAGGGCGTGTGCCAGAGCACGAGAGCTTACCGACATGGTGATTTCTGAGAAATATGGAATCCTCAGGGTCTCTGCTCTGAGCACCAACCTCTATGATCTATGTAATAGGGCCAGCAAGCAGCCAGGTCTGTATTCACCAGGTCTTTGGAGAGCCTGCCAGAACTCTCTCTTTGAGAACATATCACACTGGGGCTGAACTCCAAGACTTGCTTCTGCTGTAACTTTTGCGTGAATGTCCTTTCTACTCTAGTCATGGTCTATTCATAGTCTGTTCATTTTGTCCCACTCCGGGTGGGGAAGAAGTCTCTTGTGCCATCACTCTGATCTCCTTGAGCACATTTCAGAACTTGTTGCCACATACCTCTTTTCGTGATTGCTGTTTTGCATGCCAGGTATTTTCTCCCCAGCTAGAGAGATGTTAAGCTCCTGGAGAACAGCTGGGCACTTTTTTGTAAGTCTTGTGTTCTTTATACAGTAGAAGTTAACTAAATACAGGCTCGACATTCCCTGCCTCTGGTTTCTCACTTGTGTGTCAGTTTCAGTGGATCTGTGCGGTGTGGAATAATGAATAAATCCCTCAACCCATTCGGGAAGTCTTGGTTTTAGGGTTGATCTGTCATTGACTTGGATCTGTCTCTTCTTTCTAGGTCTCAGTTTTCTCAGCTGTAAAATGAGGGGGTTGCACTCAACGATTGCTAGGGTCCCTTCTACATTTATCATTGTGTGATTGAAATTGCCTTAATTAGGGTTATTTTTCTGCCTTGTCTTGCTCTCTCTGCACTGCTCTCCGCCCTCCTCCCCCACCCCCCGCATTGCCCCACGTGTACAATGTATGCTGCTGTTTGTCATCGAAGGGTTTAAAACTCTGGACTAGGTAGGTAGCATTCTCAAGTGAAAGATAACCAGGACGTGGAGGGAGGCAGCCTTGTGCCTTATTGGATGATGTGGAGGGCATAGATTTTCTGCCTGTTTGCATGTGCTGAGATGCTTGGTGATCCAAACCTAGTCAGGCATTACTTGGTGGTGACTTCTCTAATGGTAGAGTCCCTTGCAGGTGCCAAGTGAGGCAAAAGTCCTCCATAATAAAAGCAATCATTGATTAAGTACTTCCCAGATGTCATCTTTAGTCCTCCCAACAACTCATAAAGGTAGTAGTTACTTCCATTTATAAAATGAGACAACAGACTTAGAGAGGTTAAGTGATTTGCCAGAAATTGTCAAAGCCAGAATCTCACTTAAGTCTGTCTGGTTTGAAGCGTGGCCTCTAATCATCAACAATGCCACTCAAATCCAGAAGAAAGCAGAAGACATCCATGCTACAACCACGTAGGAAGGTGAGAATCCCCAATTGGCAAGGTGTCTCCTCTTTAGAGCTTCCCATCAATCAGCCCTTGAGCCAAGAGGGACTCCTGAAAGACCTCTTAAAGATCTCCAGGTTGAGGAGTCTGTGATTTGAAACTACCAGGCTCCAAGTTTCTTTCTTCTAAGAACTAAAACTAAGTGTTCTTCCACAGGCTGTTAAGACACTAGGGAAGGAAGGGAGGATATTGGCCAGGATAAATGTGGTGGAAGAGGAGTTGTTTCTTTTCAAGTAGCGGATATCAATTTTCTAAATACAACCCAGGGACATTTTACACCTCCTTCTGCAAAGTTCTTGTAAAGGCAGCAGAGACAGCAGCTCAGTGCTCCCTTCTTCCTGGTCTTGTTCTGTTCCGTCTGCTCCCTGAATCTGCTCTCTCTCTCTTTTTCTTTCTCTCTTTAACTGGTGTTTGAAAAGTGGTCTCTTCCTGTTAATGAAAGCAAACGTCTACAGCTTCGCTTACCAAGTCAATCTGTGCCATCAATGAGGTGCCTACTGCTAATGAATTTCTGTTCTACTTGCTAAAGAACTATGAATTAAATAGAAGAGGAAGGTCTGGCTGGGGGAGTTTTGCCCATAGAGGTTTCATGGAATTAACAGTGAAGTCTCCCAGGAACCTGGAAATAACAGAAATGAAGCTGCCTCTGAGTGTTAAATTTGGTCTGTCTATATATCCTATGTGGATGTGATCCACCCCCTGCAACTGTGGACCAGGAGATGTTTTGCAAATGTGTGAAGGAAAAGACTCCATCAGTTTGACCTGGGAATGATCTCAGAGATGCTGGGCTGAATGAAATGTGACTATAATTTAGTAATATGAAACCTAATTGATTGCACTGAGTGTAGTCTACAGAAGGACATTGGATAGAAGGTGCTGGTTAGCCAGAGCACTTTTGAAAGTCAAGTTAAAGAGGCAGAAGCTGGTAGTGCCCATTCCAGCTTCGCCACAGATAAGGGAACTTTGGGTTCTCTAGTAGGTCTAACCCTAATCTTGGGATGGATACACGAACCCATCATTGCTGCCATTTAGCCATGAATTACTCTGTAGGCTCCCTTAGCTTCGCTTACATGCTCACTATGCAACTTTCAGATAATGGCTTGGTTTCCTCAGTCCATCAGCCTACACTGCCCATGCTGACCTGAGCACTCTTAAGTCCTGTGACAGTTGTATGTTGTTGTTTTTGGCAACCCCTAAGCGGAGCTTCTGCCTTATACATCAGCTCTGTGAGCTTGTTTAACGAGTCTTCACCAACAATGGCTCTGCCCTCAAAGTGCTGATAAAATTCTAGTTTCCGAGTGCATCACCTTTACCTTGACAGATTCGTCAAGGACATTGTCATATGTGGACTCTCTTGGAGGCAGTTAATGACCCACTACTGGTAAAACTAGGCTTGCTGCCTGTTTCCATACAAACTTTACCCAAGAACAGGCAGCAATGACAGTGCATGGGAAGGACTTCACAATTTATAAAACAATATACAGACAGGTCTAAGTAAATACTACACAAGAAGATAAAGGGACAACTGAGAGCTGAGGGGTTGTAGAACAAAGGGACCAAGCATCAGTCACCTTTAAAAAAAAGCAGCCTTTTAAAAGCTACATTTAGATTGTGGAGAAAATAAAGAAAGGAATAGATCTGTTTAGGAAGACACTGTTAATACTAGCTAATATTTATTGAGTCCTTATTATATGCCAGCTACTATACCAAGCCGTTTATAAACACGACCTCAACTGGTTCCCAGAAATGCCCTTGGAAGTAGGTAAACATTCTTATACTCATTTGACAAATCAAGATGTTGAGCTCTGAGTTCACTCAGCTAGTAAATAGTAGAGCCAGAATTTGAAACTATGCATAAAACCACTATATTATTGTAGAACAAACTTTAGCAGGTGACCCAACATTGGCCTCTTTTGTTTTTTTCTTCAGTGAGGCACTAACTCAAACCCAAATCAGTAGAGTAGGTTTCGAGGTCCTGTGATTCTAGGGGGATGACTGGGAGGGGAAATTGTTTTGCTCTTAGTTTTGAAGGAGTGAGTGGATGTGGATAAGCAGAGACGGATGCCGAGAAAGTGTTGCAGGGCCTCTTACCATGTGGCAGTCACTCATGTTAGAGGCAGTAGGAGAAGTGGAATCGGCAGGAGGGATGGGTAACTGAGAACAGTGGGGCCTGGTGAGGGATGCTGAGCTTATTCAGATTTGCACTTCTAAGGTCAGTGCACTGCTCTATGCTCCAGACAGAGAGCGATAACAAAAAATTAATTCAAAGGAATAGGTAAATCCAGTTGTACTCTCTTGCTTGTTTTAGAGTTCTTGGTTCATTAGATTGGCTTTTCTATGGAAGTCTATTTTGGGTTTATAAACCTGAAGTTCTGTGTATTGAATGGACAATGCAGGTAAGAAAGGCTGGCCCATGGTTGGCAGTGTTTAACCAAATGCAGTGGACAACCTCCCTGTTAGTCTAGCCAGAAACATTTTTTTGTGAGTTAAATCTGGATTTGTTCCAGGCATATGTAGGTTCTGGAGCCCACAATCAGATGATCAAGGGAATGGAGCCCAGAATTCATCTTATCTGGAGAGAGGAGATTAAGGAGCTGTCATGGGGCAGATAGATCCCATCACACTGAAACTCCATCTCCTCTTTCACATCAGCTCTTAGAACTTGAAAAGACCTCCTTATCATTTCTCTGGGTTAGCGGTTCTTTTTCTCACCTGGAAGAGTGTAGACCTGTAGAGTAGCTCACTGCTAATTCCCTCTGACAGACTACTTATAAAAATATTATATAAGACTAGTTCTAGTGTTGATGCCCTAAGAAACACCCTTCTTTATTTCTTAATTTGGGGAAGTGTCAGTTTATTCTTTCATTTTGTTTTTGATGTCCAAGTCAGTTCCTTGAAAAAGTGTTTTTCCTATTGTATCGTTATTCAATTAAAAAAGTTTTTACTATAATATCTTGCTAATAGTTTCTTGGAAACGTTTGTAAATTGTATCCACAAATTTCTCTTTATTCACATTCATGTTTACTCTTTCAAAAACTCTTATATACATGCTTTGCTTTTATAAGAACTATCCTGTCTTGTCCTCTGATAGGTCATGCTTGCTTACATGTTCAGTAATCTTGTTCTTCATATATATTCTGTTGACTTTTCCTGGTATGAAAATGAGAATTCTCCCTGGATCCTTTCTTATGAATGGAGGCTACATGAGTACTTGGCAGTTCTAGGCCACAAGTGACTTTGCAATAAGAGGTTACACGTTTTGGCTAGCAGCTCAATAATTTCACCCTTGAATTCCTTTAGGACTCCCAGGTGGATGCCATATGGTCCTAGTGATTTATTTATACCTCATTTGTCAGCCAGGTTCCTGAGCTCTTACTGCAGGGTCAACCCTGACCTCACTCCTGTCCATTGAGGAGGGTAAGTTGGGAAGGACTTTCATTCTTGAGGATACCTTTTGTACCAGGAGCATCACCAACTGGTCCCATGATTCTCCATCTCATTGTCTCCCTTTGGTGGCACAAAATAAACTCTGTGATTGATCTGGTATTGGGATCCCTCAATTGTATTTTTGGCTTAAGTTCCTGGGTTGTCGTTCTGTGTTTATGTGCTGTTTCTTCTTCCATGGCCTCTCTGACATGTCTACCTTGTTATGCAGGGATGCTTTCCTCGTGGAGGGTCTGCTATTTTGGGCTCTGGTTTCACTCACCCCATCTATCTTGGAATTCTAATACTGTATTTTAAAATAGACTTCAGGTTTCTGTGGACTTGCGACTTTATAAACTCTTCTTTTCAATCTCCCTTTACCAATGTGTGTGTGTGTGTCTCTCTCTCTCTGACATTTGGCATTTGGTTTAGAGTTTAGCTTGAGAGAGGACTTGGGTGAGGGAAGTATTTATTGTGCTTTCTTCCAAGAGGCCTCTTGGCGATACAGATGAGGAGCTGAGTATGCTGTCCCAGCCAGGGCAAGCCTACTGACTGAGACTTATTCTCTGTATCGGGGTCTGTGCCTAGGATTTCCCAAAGCTGCTGGGAAGTTTACCTTCCCCACTGCGGTATGGCCTACTGCAGGCTTCCCTTCACAGAAGTGACTGACATGATCATTACTGGCCTGGCATGTTCCCTGTGATGAGGCCAGAACCTCTGCAGGACAGAATTAAGAGAGAATAGGCTGAAGTTGTAGCAGAAGAAACTGATTTTGGACACAGGAGATTTCCCAAGGAGCCCAAGTGGGAGACTCAAGGAGAAGATGGAACCTCTTTGGAGATATTTAGAATATCCCTTTGCATGAGCGGGAAATGCAGACCCAGCTGAAGTCAGGGAAGTGGGGGAGAGGACATCCTGAAGCTTCTAGGCTGAAGCTGCTGCTGATCAGGATCACTTCTCTGCTCCAGCAGCAAGTGCCTGACCAGGGTTGTTAAGCTAATTGTTAAATTAGAGTGGCTGGGGAAGCAAATTGCTTCATGATGGTGTTTCTCTGACTGTGTCCAAGGCTGATGTCATCTGCCTTTTTTTCTCCTTGGTGGGGTGCGGATGGGGGGATGGTGCGCAGGCCTGAGACATGTGTTAATGAACCTTGATCAGCTGCAGCAAGCCTTTGCTCCTCTGAGAAGCTCGCGTCTGCCATTGTGGAGAGTTCACTGCCAGCTTCTCTGTGCTTCTGTTTACTGTCCCCAATTCCTAAGCTTTACAATGATTATATTTTAGATCATCTTTTTAGGGGTTGTGAACTTCTGTGCCTAGAGGAGCCAGACCATTAGCATGAAACATCGAAACAGGCCAAGTAAGGATGATGAGTGGGGACTCTCAGGGAACAGTAGGGGGTGGTGGGGACTGTGGCAAATTAGAGAGCGGTGCCTCATCTAAGGGGGATAGCAGCTACTCAGCTCCAGCTGATTGATACCATGTGGGAATGTGAGTTCCTTGTTGCCAGATCTTGTTTCATAGAGGATTCAAATATGCATTTTCTTTGTGAAATAGCCTGATTTTTAAACTAATTCAGTTAAAAGGCATTGTGTTGGTCAAGTAAAATCCATTTGCATGATGAGTTTGACCTGTTGGCCTCCAGTTTTCAACTTCTGATTCTGGTCCAAACTGCTTTTCTTACAGATAAGGAAACTGAGATCCAGAGAAGCCCCTGGCCCAAAGTTGCAGAGAATCAGTGTTACTGTCTGAGATCTGTGACTCCTGTTTGGCACTCTTCTGCTTCTCGGTCCTCGTTTGGGATCAGGAGTTTTTTTGTGCTGAGGCAGGCGGGCCAGAGGAGAGTAGACCTGGGTGGATGTGACTGTGTGATGCCTAATGCCACATTATTGCTCCTGCTTTTTTTTTTTTTTGGTGAGTCGCTGGGGCCTCAGATTCCCCAAGTGGGTGGGATGGCTTAGGGAATTCAGGAGGCTTTTTTTCAGATAACAGCAATCCCTAGGGAGAGGTGAGGGGTGGGGAAGATTTAGGTTGTCTCCTGATTTGGAGCTCCTGAGGACTTAAAGCTGCTGTACTCCTGGACCCATGCCTGTACTCATGCCTATTCTTTCCCGCAGGCACTGACTTCCCTTTCCCATGGACGCCACATACACATGCAAAGGCCATGGAGAAGCATGCACACTCCACTCCAAATTCCCATTCTCCCAGTTACCTAAGTATATACCTTGGAATTGATATCAACTGCCCCCACTCTTTCTCTGGAATTCCTCAGCCCTGAACCGCCTTTCCTATCTGGCTGCTGCTCTTCAGTTCAGGAGTTTCATGATACCGTGCTGGACCATGGCAGTAGGCTTCAAGCCTGACTGCTTTCAATCCATTCTCCCCATTACTACCTGATAAATCTTCCAAGCACAGGCTTTGACCTTGGCATGTTCCAGCTTGAAGTGGCTTTCCATTGCCCACTGGATAAAGTAACAACTCTGTAACTTGGCATTTCAGGCTCCAGAGCACTATAGCATTGCTGCCATATTCATCAGGCTCGCCTGGTTGTGGATCCCAGCTCTCCAACTTACAGGCTGTGCCAACTGGGGCAGTTTTCTTGACTACTCTGAAGGCTTAGGCTTTCCTTCTTTGTAACAGGAGAGTTTTACATAGAATTGTTTCAAGAAATAAATGAAATCATGAATGCAAAGCATTTAGCCTGACGCATGCTGACTATTTAATTAAAATATTATTCAAGGACCTCCAGGCTCTGGTCACAGTATTGCCTGTCGTATAGCCTTAGCTCCAGCCACTTTAAACTACGTGGTGATCCCTGTGCTTTGGCCCCTGTTTTCCCACTTTCCAATATCCATCCTTTTTGGTGTTGCTGTGTCTGCTTTGTACTGTAGGTGTTCGTGTCCTTGGCTTGGCTTCCTTCCTCCGTGCGTGCTCTTTTAGGGTAGAGCCTCAGTTTGACTCATCCTATACCATTCTGGCACAAGAGACAAGAAATGTTTGTAGCACGGATGACTGTTATCCTCAATGGAATAACTAGCTACCTGGACTCCACATTAATTAGGCAATTGATAAAATGTATGCTTATAATAGTTTTATGATTATTCTGAGTCCTACCATCTTTAGGGAATCTAGTGGTGAAAAAAACAGATGCAGTCTAGGCTTTCATGCATCCTTCAATGAAACTGAGAAGTGGGCTGGTACAGAGGCCATTGAAGTATGTGTGATATGGAGGGTGGTAGAGCAGGTGCAAGGCTGTGACAGAGCAGGTACAGGTCTGTGGCTGAGCAGGTATAGGGCGGTGACCGGATAGGTACAGGGCTGTGGCAGAGAGAGTGTAGGGCTATGGCAGGGCAAGTGAAGGGCTGTCTGTGACACGGCAGGTGTTGGACTGTGGCAGGGCAGATGTAGGGATGTTACAGATGTGTGATAGGACAGGTATAGGATGATATTGGTGCATATCTTAGGAGCGACAAGCACAGTCCTAGGCTCCTGAGGGTTTCCTGGCAGAAGTGTATCACCTGAGGCCAGAAAGATGAATAGGACCTTGACTCAGGTACATGGTTTATTGTGCTTTAAGTCTTCGCTTTTATAAAAACCCTTGCTTCATTTTCCTTCACTCATATGCTCTGACAGAATACTTTCTCGAGAACCAGGTTTTCTGAAGTGATCTGTAATCAAGGCAATGTTAACAGTTTTAGGTTGCTAGGGACCGGGACAAGGGTTGTTGATTGTATTCAAATTTTAAGCAGTATCTCCCTCCTTTCCCTCCAGCTGTGGCTAGAGAAGCAAAGTTTCTCTTTTCTTTAAGAGCTGGGTGGGAGATTATTCTCTTATAATTAGGAAAGGATAATCATATATTTTCACACTGTCAGGGTGTGGGGATTCAGCTACTCTGCCAATTCTGCTTTTGTTTGTTGCTGGCTTGTTTTGTGGCTTCAGCTGTGTGGATACAGGGACAGGAAAGCTAGAAGCAGGAAATGGCTGAGGCGTTTCTCTGACCCTCCTGTTGGTTCTATTCCTTGCGTAGCAGACCCTGCTCTGCAGCTGCGGAGGAAGCAGGGGGCATTTTTGCATCAAGAGGAGATATAGGGATCTGGAACTGTGTGCAATTCAGGAAACTTGACACCAAAGAGAGGAGGCCACAGAAGAAGATAAGGATCTCTTTGTAGACCCTGTACAAAAGAAATACATGACAGAGAGCAAGTGATTAAAAATCATGGTGATGGAACAATCAGAAAAGTTATGAATTATACTTACACGTTGTTTTTAAAAGAGCTACTTTGGGGCTCAATGCTTGTGTCTGTTCTTTTATTTAATTTAAAAAAATATTGGAAAACTAATTTCTTTTTCACCACATCTAACATTTAGGACCCAGAGTCCAAGGCATTTACTGCCACCTGGTGGCAGAGTACACCACCTGTAGGATTTGGAGCTGACGGGGGTACATATTGATTGAAAATCGATTCTGCAGCCAAAATATGAAATTATAGACTATTAGGGTTGTTAGAGACCTTAAAGATTACACAGTTTGCTTCTAATTAAACACAACACTTTTTCTATAGAATCTCTTACTTGAATACCTCCAATGACAGGGAACTCATGATCTTGCTCGATATAGACTATTCTGTTGTTATTCATTCTTATTAGTTGGAATATTTCTTCTTTTTCTTCATTTTAGTTAAAAATAATTTGTATTTATGCTGGCATTTATCCTTGGAAATAAGCTTATTGTACTATCTGCATAATAACCCTTCAAGTATTTTAAGGAACTTATCTCTCCATAATCTTGTCTTGAAGTTAAACAGTCATGGTCCATTCAATCATTATTCTTAAGTCATGCTTTTCAGACTCTCCAAAGGCATTTCTTTCCTCTTGTTGCATTCTACTTTGCCAATGTCTCTGCCTAATTATACTGGTAGGATTGGATCTACACAGTGCTGCAGATATGACCAAGAGCTTAGCGATACCTGGTATTTGCAGGCTATCTGGACACCAAACTTCTAATACACTCTGTGTAGCATGAAGTAGCTTTTTGTAGTCTTTCCCTCTTAGGTTTGTGCTAACAGAAAGTGCAAGAATTTGTGCCCTTCCCTATATTTTTGAACTTTTTGTGAAAGCTAAAAGCAGGATTTTACTGTAAAAAGAAAGCCGAATTATACAAGTTTAACACAATACATTCTGAATTTCAGATATTGAAGGTAAAGCCAAAGTTTAGACTTCACACCAATTTAGCTTCTCCTTGGAGGTAAATTCTGGTATCAGTTCTTAGGGACCCAGCCAGACCTTTCTATACATATACATATCTATAGAAATTTGCAAATTTGTGTGTGTGTGTGTGTGTGTGTGTGTGTGTGTCAGAGATTAACATATGCTTTTCAAATCACTTTGTAACTTTTTCTCCATGCAGTGACATATCTTGAGAATCTTCTGTATAGTAGTTCTCATTGTGGATATTCCATAATTGTCTTAGAAATTCTTCTGTTGTTGTTTCTGTTTTTTACTTTTTTAACCATTATAAATAGTGCTACATTGACCATTTGTGAACAAGCATGCACATACACAAGTGTTTCCCTAGAGTAGATACAAAGGAGTATGGTTGTTATATGAGTGATATGTACATTTTTTTTTAAAATGTGGATCTCACAGGTAAAATCATTAATTTTAACCTAATGTCGAAATCTGCTGAGGTAAATTCACATATTGATTTTGGTTCCCTATTACAGTCTTAAGCCCACTAGACCAGTTCTGTATCATCTTCCCATATGATAAGCATATTTTTCATTTCGTCATCTGTGTTTTATTTTAAAACAAGGGGAGAGCTTAGTGGCCACTGTAGAAGACACTCATCTACGTAAAGCTCACCGTATTCGCCTAATAAACACGCTTTGTCCCCTGCAGTTTATCTGCAGCAGTTCCACTCAACTATACTCTTATCCTGTCAGTTTTTCACTGTCTTATCTACAGGACTGTTTTAGAGGACATTTGTCAAAGGTTCGGCAGAAATTCAGACACACACTCTGTGACATTCTCCTGACCACCTGCTGTAGCCTGTCATGCAGGGAAATGAGGATGGCATATATTGCCCCATGGCAACTTTCATTTAAAATAGATCCCGTGACACTTTAACGAGCAATGTTTTTATGTATCTCCATGTAAGAGTGCATTCAATCTGAAATACACCAGGAGAAAAGATATGCTGTCTATTCCCAAATTGCCCTATATGTTCCTCTCCCAGGGAGACTGTGTCTGATGATGGAGACACAGTTGCCCTTAGTGACAAGCCCAGTGCCAAGGGCTTGTCCACCCTGACTGACACAATATATAGAGCTTTATTCAAATAGACACAGCCACTATTCAAGTAGACACACATGTGCCTACGCACATGTATGTATGCATGGACACACAGCCTTCTGCACGTTTTCTCTGCCTAGTACTCATAAAAAAATGACATTTTTCGAGCCACGGGTCTTACTAATCTACTCTGCATTACCCACAAGAAGGATAGAAATGATGGGCAGATAATTTCCAACTCACTTTTAGATGGTTTTGAAATTCGTTATATGACATGCCACAGATGATACTCAAAACGGTGGTAATGAAGGAGGGACTAGAGTCCTGGAGTGAGGGATGGAGGATGGAGACAGTGTGACTCGCAGAAAATCCTCCTCCAGGACAGCTATGCAGTTTCATTGCTGCAATAGCTTCGGCTGGCAGTGCTTTGGAGTCCTTCCACTCCCTGGGCTGGGGTTTGGGAACATAATTGCCTTCCTGGAGGTGGCCAGGCTCAGACTTTTCATTGAGGAAAAGATCCTATGTTGCCTCATTTTTAGGGCAAACAGGATGGAAAACATAACCTCAAGTATCTATGATGTAATCTCCAAGGGAAAAGTTGCTTCAACTTTTTCTTTCTATAAGTAGAAATTCCGTTTCCTTTTTTTCCTTTAGTGAGACTGATATATCAAAGGCTTCTGGCAAAGCTACAGCCAAGTAGATCTTCTCTAAAAATCCCACAGCCAGCTTTATTTGGCAGGTAGGATGGTGGTAGTGCTGCTGGTTCTGCCTCAGAAGAGAAAAGTAGAAGGAACAACAAATATTCCTTTAACTCCTGATGTTTTTTTTTTTTTTTATTTCTTCTCTTCTTTTTCCTTAAGCTAATAAAGAAAACAAACAAAAGACATAGTGAGAAATGCAGAAGGGAAGAAATGATACAAAATGAACGAATTGTTCCCCTTTTGCATCATACAATGTTTCTTGACCTCTTGCCCTGGGCAGGGCTATAGCCACCCCAGTACAATGTTTCTTTACTTTGGGCAAGGCACTATGCTAGGCACTTGGTGTCAATGGCAGGTGGGAATGGAGTGGATTATAAAAATGCACAAACCATGATTTCTGTCCATAGGAGTTTACAGTGTGATGAAGACAGTTTCCAGACAGCATGGATGCAATGAAGTGACCAGTGTTTCTCTTGAAAGCATTAAGTAGACCATCCTTATGAAAAAAGATTCCACTTTTTGTTTTTCATAGATCATACAAAGATACATTTACTTTTCACATGCAAGGATGATAAAGAAACTTGGCTTCAAGGCTTCTGTTGCTTGGTTTAAGTTAAGTAGACCCACTCTAGGTAAACCTGTATTCCTGAGAGCTGCCCCTTCTCTTGGTACCTGGTGACCTCTTGCCCTGGGCAGGGCTATAGCCACCCCATCTCTTTTCTTGAGTTACTGCTAGAAGGTGGAAATTTTGCTCTTCAGGCTATGAGTTCTTGGAGAAAAGTCTGGGTGTTCTGCTCCTTCAGGTATTATTTTGGGGGTAACCTAGAGTATGCACCTGGTAAATGCTTATTAAATGCATGAAAGCTGCCCTTCATCTATTCTCATTTATTCATTCAACATTTATCAAGTACCTTCCCGTGCCAGACAGTACACATACACAAATGACATATAGACAATTAGAATATAATATGATACCAAGGAAGTACATGGTGTGATGGGTACATATGCAGGGACATTTAGCCTAGCTGGGTGGGTCAGGGAAGGCTTCCTAGAGATTTGGAGAATTAGCACAGATAGCCAGATGAAGGCAGGGTGGGAAACAATGTTCCAAAGCATGGGAAGAGCCTGTGCAGTGGTCCAGCGGGGAAGAGCTGGTTTAGCGTGGAGGGTGAAGTCTGAACACATAATAGTAATCATAATTGTAAACACATATATAGTACTTAATGTGTGCCAGGTATTATTCTAAGCTCTTTACACTCATTAACTTATTTAAGTAGTTATCATCCTCATTTTACAGATAAGAAAATGAAGACACATGAGATTAAGTAATTTGACCAATTTCATGCAATTAATAAGTGGAAGAATTGGCATATAAAGTCTTGATAGTGATCAGGCATTTAAGCCTACACGTGGAGGGCGCACTGATTCCCTGGCACACTGTTGGGTGTGGATAGGCCTTAGTGGTAGCCATCTGTTTGAAGAATGTCTAGTAAAGGCTGACAGGGCTTCTAGTGTATCCTAATTGTTGAGTCTGCCTTCTTCAAGCAGAATGATGAGACTTTCCCATGTCTCAGTGTATGGTTTTGTTGTGTCTTGTTCTTCTATGAGCAGAGGAGAGTGTCCCCAGCCTCCTAAGGAGAACGGACTTGGGGCAGCAAAGAAGAGAGAAACCAAATTGCATTCTCTACTATGGATTTCCCTCCCTGAATGGGGAGGAGAAGAGAGAATGGTTTAAAGATCTCTACCAGACGTTGGACAACCTCTCCTGGTGCCAAGCCCCTGTGTGTGGTTGTCAGGCTACAGGTTGTAAGGGATGGATATGGCAGGCAAATATTTTGGTTGTTTGCTAAATTGGCCCCTAGAACATGGGCCTGAAAAGGGGTGACGGTATTGGTTCTGCTTTCTCTCCTTTCACTTTAGAAAGCAGTCATCCATCCCAAGTCGTCAGTGCCCTCCAAGGCTTGTGCGGTCCCTCCTAGTGACAGGTCATGGTCCCTGGGCCTTGTTCCCTGCCTTCCAAATTCCAATCCTTCCCCCAAGGCTTCATTCACCATGACTGCTTTCTCTGAACCCCCGCAGGCAGACCGTGCATGGAGGGGTGTCCTCAGCAGCCTCCTCACTGCCTGCTGTCACTTGCTCTGGAAAAGCACAGGAACAGCACATTGGTGTTTGGAAAAATTAATGCTTTCAAGATGAGCTCTGCACAGCCTTAGCACGTCTGTGTCTCTTTCGCTCTCACCAGCTGAGAGAAAAGAAGCATTCTTAGACAATTACTCCCCAAGGGAGCCCAAGGACTGCTTTGTTTATTGAGTGTTTTTAGTTACAACACGTGAAGTTCTGAGATTTTTTTTGGCTTTGGGTTCTTTTTCCTTTCTGTTTTTGGTTGCAGAGATAGGGAAGATGAATAAATTCCCAATTAACAGGGCACTTGGAAATTTCAAAATTGTGAAAGACATGTTCTTACCTGGGCATGATTGTTGGATTCTTGGGATAAGGAACGCAGTAAGGTGGAACAGATGGAACCCAGGCTCAGGGCTAACCTCAGGCTTGTGTTGTACCCAGGTGTTCAGAGTCTTCTATCTGCAGGCTGTTTGAGGCCTCATCTCCACCTGTTGAGGGCTCCTGCCCCTTCCTCAGACTCTGCATGTCTTCATCTTGTCTTCTGATAGACACAGCAGTTAAGGACACAGTAACAATCAGCTGTCACCATCCTTCACCCTCAGCCACCTCCCACCACCTTCAGCTCCCTCCAAACGAAAGCTCAACACTCTAAGTAGAGATGGTGGATTTGAAAGTATCAGTGTCAGTGAGTCAGAGCCCACTGTACAAGGGCAGAGATGGCAGACTTCACAGCCTATGTGCTGCGGCTCTTCCTGCTGTGTCCTGACAGACGTCACTAATTGACAGTGCCACTCCTTCCCCATCCATCCTGCCCGTGGCCTCAAAATATTTTTTCCCACAGTCTCAGAGATGATATTCATTAATGCAAAGGGAAAGATAGTAAGTTTATTTAACACAAAGCTCTGGACAATCACCGCCCTTTGTTAGAACGGAAACTTGGGCTGAAATGTAGTTGCCATCTCTGACCGAAGTCCTGCGGGCATTTAAGTGGCCCAAAGTTGGGTTTTACTGAATACTCAAGTTCACGGAGCACCCACATGATTCTTGTTGTTGTGGCGCAAAGTTGGGGGACGAGCTGCACCTGTCAGCCAGTGGACAGGTGCATAAGTCCGAGTTGTTGGTTATTATGACCTGTGGGTTTTCCGAAGACCATCTCACATTTCAGAGCCTGTGAGTGGGAGGAGGAGAGGGAACATGCTCTCCTGGCCCTGAGGGAGCACCCATATTCCGGGAAAGGTCTGAGTTGCTAATTCAGTCAGATTGAATATGTAAATGCTTTTAAAATTACCAGAGTAATGAATACTTATGGTGAAAAATTATAACACTATAGAATTTTATAGAATGCAATTCTTTGATCAACTTCCTCTATCTCTCAGGGAAAACCACTGTCAAAGTTTTGGTGTATATTCTACCAGAACTACTGTTCTATGCACATCGAAGTACATAGTCATTTGTGTATGGGTGTATTTATATATCTGTAGTTTCACAAAGTGGGATAATACAAATTATTTCAAATTATTTTGCAAATTGTTGCCTCTCACTCAACAATACATCATGGACATCCTTTTATGTGATTACATATAAAACTTGTCCTTTTTAATGATTTCTAAGTATAATAGATTATATCATAACAGTATCATAATTTATCTTACTAATCTCTTATTGTTGGACATTTAGATTATCTCCAGTTTTGGGCTGTTACAGAATACACTGAAATGTGTATGTAAATGCAGTAGGTGAGAGTCTAAGAAGTAGAATTGCTGGGTTGAAAGCTAGGCACTCTAGAAATGTTAATAGGTATTACCAAATTGATTTCTAAAAATGTTATATCAATTTACTTTCCACCAGATTATATGTTTTTTTCCCCAATATGATAGGTAAAATGTGGCATGCTATTATTACTTTAATTTGTACTTTTCTGATTATTGTAAAGGTTAGCATCTTTAAAATTTTTTTATCAATTATTTGTACATCCTCTTCTGTGAATTGTCTGTTCATATTCTTGACTCATTTTTACAGTGGATTGCTTAACATTTTCTAAATGTTTTTTTTTAGGAGATCTTTGTAGGTTAGAGATACTAAATCTTTGTATGATATATTGTTGCAATGTGGCAAATATTGGACTCTTAGATTATCTTTTAACATTGCTCATGTTTTTGCAATTTTATCTATTCTTTTTTTTGTCCCCTATGGAGACTTAAAATACATGCTCTATAACTTGTAGATATAACTTATTCTCATTGTTCAAAAATCGATACAATAAAAAGGTCTTTATAAGACCCTTATATGTCTGTCTACCCAGCCCTCTCTCCTCATAGGTAACCATCAGTGTTAGTTTCTTGTGAATCTTAACAGTATTTGTTTTGTAGGATAAGCAAATCTGAATTCATACCTATATTACTTCTTTCTTATCAAAAGCAAGTGAATACTAACTACATTGTTCTGTGCTTTGCATTTTTAATCCATCAGTATGTCTGGAATACCTTTGCTTATCAATTTACAGAAAGCTGCCTCATTCTTTTTTAACAGCTGCATAGTATTCCACTGTGCAGGTATACCATATGTAGTTCAGTGTGCTTCAGAATTTTTTGCTTATATATGCCCTAGAAGAATATTGAAAACTATATACCCCCCTCACACATTTAAGTTGACATTAAACATTTCTTTTATTATAAGTTTCAATGGTTGTAAATAATATATTTTCTAGCATATTGAATATTGTATACGCAGACTTTACATATATTTTCTTCAAAATCTTGGAGCTGTAAATTTAATGAATCGGAAAAGACAGCTCGCGTTGTCAAAGCAAGCAGCCAAATCACACATATTTATTTCCCATTAAAGAAAGTCTGACTTCTTTTTAATTCAGGGAAGTATGTTAATTAGATAGCCTTCCCCAACTCCTGCAGCTATGACAAACTTGTCTTCAAAATTCTAGTTCTATGATAGGTAGATAAATAGATATCTACCTATCTGAGACTAACTGTGCTTTTGTCTTCTAGATTAGATAGGTATAATACTTTTCAAAACTTCTTTGGTGACCTTATCCAATCCTGTGGCTTTAACTGCCCTCCATTCACCAGTTGCATTTATCTGTTACACTGTGACAAACCACCACCAATCTTAGTGGCTTAGAACAACAGTTTATGATTCTGAGAGTTGGCTAAGCAGTTCTTCTGTTTCATATGGTGTCTGCTAGGTGCTGGGATGGCTGGAAACTCCAAAATGGCCACACTCACATGGCTGGCAGTTGGTGTGGGTGGGGCTGGGGCTTGCAGGGGTTCTCATTGTAGGTCCTTAGTGCTCCTTTGTGTGGTCTTTCCATGTGAACTTTCTATGTGGCTTGGGCTTCTCACAGCATGGCAGCTAAACTGCAGGAACAGTTTTATTTATTCTTGACTTCATCATCTTAAATGTCGTTTAAAAATTAGTGATACAGTCCTAAGGTCAAAATTAAAAGGACATACAGTGAAAAGTATTCCTTTCACTGCTATTGTCCAGCCTCTATTCCCCTTAGATGGTCTGTATATCCTTCCAGAGAGTTAAAAAAAAAGCACATACAAGCCAACATGTTGAGCTTTGTGTTTTCCTTAGGAAAACCTTACCACCCTAAGATTATAAAAGTTTTTCTTGAAGTTTTATAGGTTTGTTTTGTTTTGTTTTTTTTCCACATGGATATCTTTAGGCTTTCTTGTGTGTATGCTGCGAGGCCAAAATCAATGGACTTTTAGGGCAGCCAAATCATTGGAGTTTCCCATCTCCTCAGTGCTGAGAATCCTCCACATGGTTCATGTGGGCATAGTTAGAGGATGTTTCATAATTGAATCCCTAGGGAGGAAGCCAGATGCGTTGGGCAGGTAGAGAGGCTGGGAGATTTGGAGTCATGACTTGTCCCTAATTTAGGACTTCCTAAGGGTCACTTGGCTTATCCCCAGTGGC
Source organism: Pteropus alecto (assembly GCF_000325575.1). NCBI lineage: Eukaryota > Metazoa > Chordata > Mammalia > Chiroptera > Pteropodidae > Pteropus > Pteropus alecto. The sequence continues at coordinate 3,677,293 of NW_006431048.1, forward strand.
AGAGCTGATGCTGTTTTTTACTGGCTTATCTGTCTGCTTAGGTCCAATGAATTGAGAATTTCAGCCTGGTGTGAGCTTGTTTTCTATTGAAGGGGGTGCACTAACTTTATTTATTAAGCACCTACTGTGTATCAGGTACAGTGCTTTGTATTTTATATATTTTATATATATATATCATTTTGTTTTTTCATTATGAAGGTTGTTCAAGTTTTATAAGATGAGCCTTATGTTCATCTAAAAGAAGAAACTGAGATTTAGGGACCTGAAGTGGTTTGTCTCCAGTCACTCAGTTAGCTAGGAAAAGATCTGGGATTTGAACCCAGCTGGTCTGATTCCAAAGCTCACACCCTTTCCCAACAGCTAGAAGGCTTCGAATAACAGTATACACAGATTATCAAGAGATTCTTTATAGAATTTATAGTCGGTTATTTTTAAGAACCATAAGCAGAATTCATTTGCTACAAATTAAAGCGATCATGGCAACTGATTCTTTTCTTTTTGAGATTAAGAGCTAAGAAGGAGAGAATTCAAATTGGTTACTATGCAGCCGGGCATATGTGGAGGGGACATGAGGTGGGTCAGGGAATTTAGGTGAGTCAAATATTCTGATGTAATAGTGGGTTGCCCTATGGAACACGCACAGATTATACATTTTCCAAAAAAGGAAAACCCTCCCCAACAGAATATAGAAAAAATGTTCTAAATATAATGCTCCTCAAATGTAGCATTTCTTTGATGGTACGGTGGGCTCATTTTGATCCTATTGAACTTCACATTCATTATTATCAATTCAGTCACCATTACAGTGCCTGATTTTACTGGGCAGATGTGCCAGCGGGGAGGGCTATTTGGAAAAGTTCTCGGAGGAGATGGAGAGGGCGTGGGAAGAAGAGGAGAGAAGGGAGAGAATTCCCCGTGATGGGCTCCTATGTGCTGGGTGAGGTACGAGGTTTCATCCATGGTGACTGACAACTTAAGTTTTCCTGATTCTTTGTTGGTGAACTGTGGGAATTGAGAGATGGCAGGAACAGTTAAGAGAAATCAAACCTCAGAGGGGTAAACCCCTGAGGCTGAGTGGTTCTCATGTCTTCGAGTCACACCACCTCCTTTGATAGCTAAAGAAATTGCCCTTAGTGGGAGGTAAGATGGAGGCGCCACCTTATTGTCTGTGAGGAAAGTGTGGGAGGCAATAATGAACTTTCTGGATTACCTGGGTCTCTTGGGTGAAGCTCTGAGTAGGAAATGGTCAGGCAGGAGAGCGAGTTAGGGAAGGTGGAAGAAGCACCAGCTCCTGTAAGTGGCCTTCATCGGATGGTCAGACAGGCAAATGCCAATGCAGGCTTAGGGAGGAGAGTTATGGACCCTCCTCCCTGGCCCCAATGTCCACTCCCACTACTGCTTGTATTTAAGGCCTGGACTTCTACTCCCCTTCCTTTGGCCTAAGGCAATATCTTTTGCCAAAATGTAAATATTCCCTGAGGGCCAAAATATTAAGTTTTCATGAACACCTTAGAGGAGATGAGATTATTATAATACTTTTCATGGGCCCAGGTTGAGTGGTGAGCTTTGAAAGACAGAGAAAGAGGGGAAGAGTCTCCCTCTTGGGGTATGGGGAGGGGTGTTGGGGTGACATGCTGTGATCAGCAATTCAGGGCAATGTGGGGGTCAGGGAGGGATGTTTTTCCCCATTTAACAATTTTGTTTAGAGCCCAGTGCAGTGAATAGTTGGTGTGTGAAGTCCTCATGAGCTGGCATTCCCTTAGCCAAGGGAGAGTTAAAGATCTCAGCATAGATCGGAGGTGAGCAAGGATGAAAGTGACACAAAAGCCAGGGCAAGGCAGGCTAATTAGCTTCCGTCTTTCCCACCTGCTGCCTGACCTGATATTTGAGGTGACATTTAAAGCCATTGTACAGATGTGCGTGGTGGAGCCACGGTGGAATGAACACTTTCTGGAGCCTGTGGAGAGATGAGGCTGATTTCTCAGCCTCCTGGCTGGCTGCTTCTCAGCCTCTCCTGTGGGGCCCTCTACTGGGCCTGGGGGGGAGGTGGGACCTCCCTTTACGTTTCAGGAGACTCTGGTCTAATTCAGGACTCCCCCTGCCCCTGCCCCGTTCCCCCCACCCCAGACTCTTAGGTTATGTGAGTGAGATGGGGTATACTGTAGCATTCAACCAAAGTAGTAAAATGATTTAAGTCAGTGCTGTGTGTAAGAAAGGAGAGCAGGGACAGAAGCAGATAGATCACCATTTCAAAACCATCTGGAGAGTTCGTTAAAAATGCAGGCCTCTGGGAGCGAGGCCTAGTTATCTGCATGGATAACCAACTCTCCAAGGTGATTCTGCTGCCCATTAAACTTTGAGAACCTCTGAGATAGAGATGAATGAGGTTAGCTTGGAAAAGGCCTCTTAGGAGAGGTTGACTTGAATTTCAGTATGATAGGTGATACTTATCTTAGGCACTGTCCTCAGGTGTAGACCTAAGGAGCCTGTTCACCTGGGGATACCAGGCTGTCATAGGAGAGACTGGCAGGTGTCCATCTTGTCCCATGGATGGCGTTGTTGTGAATGTGTTGCCATAGGCTTCACTTCACCACTTGGGTGCTAATCGCCAGGGGGACAGAAGTGGTGTGGGAGGTGGCTGAGAATGGTGTCTGCTAGAGCGTTTGATTCATGTTGCAACTGAAGCACAGCTTGCAGGGCAAAATGGCAGCCTGGTGGAGCCCACTTCCTAGGGTGGGGTGCGGGGGAGCACATCATGTCTGCAGTCTTCACTCTGACATGTAGACACTAGCAACTGTGCTGCCTCCTTTGTGGCCTTTACTCATTGGATAGCCCCATGTGTCTGAGGAGCTGGCCAGTGCTGCTATGGGAGCAGTGGTCATTGTTGTCCCGGGAGATGAGTGGGAAAGAGCTGGGACTTGATTGGTTCTCTCCTCTCTCCATGCTGCTTGCCTTCTGCTCCATACACTTGTGCTGACTTTATCTGGTCGGGAACACAGTGTTTTCATGTTGGGGAGGGTAAAGAGAGGGAGAAAGAACAGTGCCAAGTTAAGGAGAAGGAACAGCGAAGAGAAGGGAACACATTTACGTGGTGTCATCGAATAACTGGTGATCATCCAGATGGGCATTGGGCCTCTGGAATGGACAGGCTGCTGCTGATGGCCAGAAGACCCTGCTTGTCCCTGGAGAACATGTCCCTGTAGACATTGGGCCTCTGGAATGGACAGGCTGCTGATGGCCAGGAGACCCTGCTTGTCCCTGGAGAACATGTCCCTGTAGCCAGCTGGGTGGGCTGGAGGAACCATGCCAATGGCAGTGCTTGCTTTGACTATGATGAAGGAAGGAGCCACTGCAGAAGCATTGTTTAAGACAAAACGACAATAACAACGAAAATCTAATAAAGCTCTTTCCTGGCCGATATCCTGTCCTTTCCAATTACACTGCAGCTAAATGGCAACTCTGACAGTCTCTTGGAACATTTTATTCAACTTCTGGAGGGATTGCATTTAAAGTAAGGCTTATGAGGCTCTGAGGAAGTTGGAGAAATGAGCAGTGGTGAGCTGTGGAGCTCACAGGAGCCCAGCTTGATGGGTTGAAGCTAGTCTTTAGTCAAATCCTGGGCCTGACCCAACAGGTATTCTTATGTTCTTAGGTTCGCAGTTTATGGAGGAAGTGCTTGTAGTCATACTATTCTTTAATATCTCTATTCTTTTTCTCTCTTTGAAAATGAGATGTTGTGGAATGTTTTGCCCTTGATTACCGGAAGGAAGGGGACAGGGCCCACTTCTTTCTCCAGGCCCAAGAATAGAGTAGTCCTATGAGCATCATCAGAGCACTCAATATAGTGTCCAGAAAGTCACTGGGACTTTCTGTCTCACAGTCAGACACTCTTCCTGTAGTTCCTCTCTGTCTAGCTCTTCTGCATGGTGAGAGCCATGGGCACACCCTTCCCATTTCAGATTTCTTCTAAGTCGTGTTAGAGAAAGCTGCTTTGGGCATCCTTATTTGGAGATGCTCTCCCTCAGCAGCCATAAGCTAGGAGCCAGAGAAAAAAATGAAAGGTTGTTAATAAGTAGCCACATGCAGGCTGTGTACTCAGCCTGTGCCCATGGCGTGTCAGCACTGCAGTGGAGATCTTGCCCTTCTGTGAGAGATGTCACAGTCCCTTAGAGAGCAAGCCAGAGTCCCGGAAACTCTCTTTGGGAGGAGACAGCACATATTTCTTTCTCAGTGCAGCCACCTATTAGGCATTTGACCACAAGCAAGTTATTTAACCTTGTCGAACATGGGTTCTGTAGACTGGGGAAAGTGATTCTCATCGTTCAGACCTTGCGGGGCTGTTAACAAGCCCAAAGTTGATGAGGGAGATGAAAGTACTTTGTGGGCTAAAAAGTACTGGCCACACCTGAATCATGAATGTTATTCATGCAGGAAGGGGAAGGCTACGGGTCATCGCACTTCTCTCTGGAGAGAGAGGAGGAGGGGTTTGCATTCTTATGTTAATTACATGCTGAAGTCTTGTCTATTTAAGGTTATAACAAAATAATACACAAATCCTGAGAGGTAGCTTTTGGACAATGGTGTCTGTTCAGTCCCAATGCTGCCCTTTAAGAAGCGGCCATGATGCAGTCAGTGGTGGTGCTGGGGCAGGGCAGGCCAGTGGAGACTATGGCTCTGCTCGTTTTCTCCCTCTCTCCTGGCTCCTGCCCCTGTCATGCCTCCTCCCCAGGTTAAGTTCTGTCAGAATCTACAGCCTGTCTTCTCTCGGAGGCCTAGGCCCCCAGGAAGAGGAGATGCTGAGAGAGGTCTGCCTCTGTCGTTGCCCAGTAGAGACCAGAAGGTCTGGGATGTGAACATTTCTAGTAGAATGGTGAAAAGATATTGCTGGCATGGTCTAGGCTGAAACAAAAGCTGTGATGAATGTGCACATGGCTGCTGAGTAGTTTTTAGGCTTGGAGTATGAGGTTGTCCCAGACCTGGGGTCCCCTTGGGTTTCCTTCTGTTAGCAGGGCTCCCAGTTATCAGGGCTCAGCCTCACCATGTGGGTGGGCAATTCATTGTGAAATGGGTCCCCAGCAGGGCAAGGACATGGTACCCTGTCATCCTCTATAAGCCTCAGGCAGTGCCCAGGGACTGAGGCACCATTCTTTCCTCAGCCAGAAAAATGAAACCGTGTGTCTATGGGTACTTAGACTCACTTGCCTCTTCATTCGTTAAGTTAGTAAATACTTGAGCACTTGCAAAGTTCAAGGACCTAATATGAGGACACAACAATGATTATATAGCAGATCTTATTTTCATGGAGTTTATGGCCAAGTAAAGGAGCCGAGTCCTACATAAAGAAGAAAGTGAAATGCACTATGAAGCGGGAAAGACCAAGGAAGGCTGCTTGGATTCTGCAGCATTTGAGTTAGACATTAGAAAATTCAGGAGGATTTGGCCATGATGAAGTGGGGGAATGGGGCAGACATGCTATATTGGCAGGAAGAGCAAGAACAAGGGCGTGGAGGTAGGAAGCCATGGGATATATGGATGTGTGGAAACTAGAAACTGGCAAGAGGGTAAGGGGTTGGAGGGAGAGGGGGAATGGACACTATCTGCCAGAAAGGCTATATCCTTCCTTTCCTTAGAGTCTTACAAGAGCTCTGTGAGGCAAATGCTGTTCTCTTCAGTTTATGGAGGAGGAAGCTGGGGCTTAGCAAGTTGAAGGAACTGTTAAGTGGTATCAGGATTTGAACCTATGACTGTGTGACTCCAGAGCCTATGCTGTCTCCATTATAACAGAAGATTCATGAAGGGACATAAGGAGAAATGGTCTGTGGCCTTTTTCTGATCACATGGGTCTAGCAGTCCTGGGCAGAGAGTGCCTGTGGTCCACGCAGAGCAAGGAAGTGAGGCTCTGGGTCTTCTGAGCTGACCTTTAGAGTCCAGGAGGGTTGAGCTCCTGGCTTCCTACCCCCATCCTATTAGGGGAGCCACTGGTCCCTGGCGTGGGAGGCAGGGGAAACCAGGATGGCAGAAGATCCTGGAATGTAATTCAAGATTTGGCCTCGACTGTGGATTTTCATTCCGTCTTTGTGAAAGCCCCGCTGGCTCCCTTCCCCAGCTCTGACCTCCCCTTGGGCCCATGAAGGCTTGATCTGCACAAGGCGGCGGTGTTCTGCTCTTGTTCCTTTGTTGCTGTGAAACGGGCTCCCGGCACAGTCAGCCTCTGTGTGGGAGGACTGGTGGTTGTCTTCGCAGGCAGGCATTTGCTTAGAGCAGGCTGCGTGCAAGCCCAGCGTCAAGAAATTCCAGCCTCCTCTAGTCAGTGGCGGTGGGACTAGGCTCTGCTGAGGGGACTGGCTGTGAAGGATGAGTTCAGGGTGGGATGACGGACCGCTTCTGGGACCAGTGGTATCTCTGGTATCTCCGCTTGCTCCGGCTGCTGGATCGAGGTATTCCTGAGTGTGTGTGTGTGTGTGTGGTGTGTGTGTGTGTGTGTGTGTGTGTGTGTGTGTGTGTGTAAGAGAGACAGGAAGATATACACTCACAGACACAGAAACAGAGATGCAAACAGAAAAAGACAGCAGAGAGGGGCACAGAGAGCAAAAAGGGAGAGAAGAGCGAATGAAACAGAGGTGAGTAGCCAACCCATGGAAAGTAAAAAAAGGCTGCTTTTCCGTGGACATTTGTGACCCAGCTAGGAATCAGGAGGACGGGGTCATTTGGGGAACATCTGTATATCAGGATCTCACTACCTGCTCAGTACTACAGTCAAAGACAAATTAAGCCCTGTCCTGCAGTGCTCTTGATAGAGCACTCTGAGAGGCAGTGCAGTAAGGACACCGGCCCCTGCAGCAAGAAGCTGGGGCAAAGGGATGCAGGCTTACATCTCAGCTCTGCCGCTCACCAGTGCTGTGGCCCCAGGCTGATTTATGTGAACTTTCTGAGCTTGTTTTCCCATCCGTAAATGGGTATGGTGAGGCCTATCTGGTAGGATTGTTGTGGAATTATTTAATTCATACCTGTAAAACACACAGCATAATGTCTGGTGCACAGTAGGTGCTTTGCGAATGTTCTTTTCCTCCTTCCACAGCTCTCAGCATTGTGGACAGCTCCTTTTGTGGATTATCTGTAGGTAGAACCAGTACAGAATTTACAGTTAGTGGAAAGGGAAGTTTTATTCCTCAGGTTAATCTGACCTTTATATATTCAACCATCAAATATTGATGTGATTTAAATCTCCTGGTACTGTGACACAAATCCAAACATTACACTGTTAAGGAAAAGCCACTGGGAACTGGGTTGATTGATTTTTGAAAAATGTTTATTGTTATTTTTAAAAGCTTTGGCTCCTTTAAGAGATTTGAGAATGAGATCAAACTCCTGATGGAAAAGATGGTGACGGGGAAGCCCAGCTACACACCCCAGTGTGTGTTTATCTACAATTGGGAACAGTCTTAGGTGTGCCAGGAGGTCAATACCAGGTGGAAGCAGAGAGCTGCGCAGAGCAGGTTAACCAGGGCTCTTATCAAAGAGAAATCAAAGATGGAGGAAACCAAACCAGCACATGTGAGAAGGAGTTTCTCACTAGCACTGAGAGGCAGGCCAGTGGGAGCCCAGACTTGAGATGAGATGAGAGTGTTAGGAAGAGAGCCAGAACTTACTGGTGGAGATCATAGACTAGAGGAAGGGAAAGGAGACCACAGGTGTGTATCTCATCTGTGTGATCTCAGGCAAGTTACTTAACCTCTCTGTGCCTTCTTTCCTTCATGCTAAAAGGAGATGATGATGATAACAGTAGCGCCAATTCAGAGGGTTGTATAGGGGTTAAGTGAAATACTTAATCAGTGCCTAGCATGAAGAAAGTTCCCCTTAAATGTTAGTTTTCATTACCAAGACAGTTAATTCTTACTCTCCTACAGACATCTTAGGAAGGACAGAAACAGGTGGTATGTAATAACCAGGAGCTGAGAGAAGTCCAATTAAGAATTGTTAAGGCTTAAAGACAATTTATACTTGTGTGAATTAAAACAAGATTCATACTAACATATGATGTTAATTATAAGAAACTAGATGTTAATGTGTAAGCTATGCTACTAATAATTGTTTTATTTTTTAAAAAATGCTTGAATCCATGAGTTGTAAACCTAAGTTACGTTTTGACTCCATTACTTTCTAAGTGTCCTTGAATAAATGATTTACCTTCAGTTTGTTAATCTGAAAAATGAGAATATTAATAACAATACCTATATTATAGAATTTTGGGGAAATTTATTGTATTAATGCATGTAAAATGGTCAGGCATTTTTAGAAGTGTCAGGTTAATGAATTTATGGATCTGTGGATTAACCTGTCCCCTTGGATAGCAAAGTTGGTTGCCAGAGATGTGTGTTTTTCCATGCATGTTTTATTGTCATGTATGGCTATAATTGGAAAGTTTATGGTCTTTCATAAACAGTGTCTCTACAGTTTTTTTTTTTTTTTTATGTGAGGTTTTAGACTAGCGGTTTCTGACTGCGTAGTGCAACTTATTGCCAGGCTTTTTGGGCGTTGGGTGTTGACTATGTTGCCCAGTTCTGGTTAATGGGTGTCACAGTATTACACATATATATGTGCACACACACACATTCATTTTCAAGCAGAAATTTTGGATGTAGCAACTTCCTTTTAGAAACTAATGTTAGCTGACATTGTATAGACAATGGCATGCTCTAACGTGGCTTGATAGACTGAGCTAGCTCATGGGAGATGCTCAATAAATATTTGTTGAATGAGTGGATAAATGATGAACCTGTCCTGGGCAGTGAACAGAATTCTCTTAGATCTCCCTTTACTGTAACAGAATTTAGCCACTTTTGTTTGTTTTAGGATTTTGTTATTTCACCAGGAGATGTCATGCCTCATGTCATCTTGAAAGTAACAGGCCTCAAGAAGGTAAGGAGAGAATAAAAAATAAGATGTGGGAAATGATTAGTTTAGCCCAGGAAACTGAAATAACTGACAAGCTGTGTGCCAGCCTGAGTCATTCTCTTGGCTGTGACTGGGGGATAAATGAATCTGTGATTTGACACACCTAGGAAAAAGGAGGAAACATTAGAACACATCATAGAGCGGAAATAAACTTTATAAAGAGATGACAGGGTATGCTTGGTGATTGCAGACTAATCTTTTGTCTCCCTATCATTGTTATCAGTAAAGATTTAAAAAAATAAAAAGGTTTGTTTTCTTGGGCTGTACTTAACTATATGTAAGGATTTATATGATAATTAACTGCCGGCTTGCTCAGACATGACTATTTTGATGATTTATTTAATTAATAGCAGATGATATTTTTACGGTGTTTGTTACTGGGGGTCTATTACTCTGCTGATCGTGTTCTGTGCTTACAGACAATGACTAAGGAGATGGTTTCTACGGTAGAGACTGTCCATCGAAATAAAGGAGTACATACTGATATGAAACATGAGTGGTATATGAGAGAAGAGAAGTAGCATTGCTTTTTGTTGTTGAATTTTGGCGTATCCATGGAGATCTGACAAGTGAGATGGGGGTTTAGATTCCTTTGTTTACATGCATTGTTTTTTGGTAGTGAAAGGGGAAGCATCAGGCAGTGTTTCCCAGTGTGTGAGACCATGCCCCACACACTAGTAGTACATGATATGATTTTTAGGTTATTTACAGGTGTTGCTGGAGGTTCTCTTGCTGGTCACTGCCTGGCATTGTCTGACAGATACTCCATTCTGCTGAATGTCTCCTGCACTGTCTACCCCCTTGTACCTACCCCATTCAATGCAGGCCCTCTTTAGCTCCACCCAACCCTCAGATCTCCCCTCACCCCACATCTAACCTCCCTTTTACCTTTCCACCAGCCTTACTTGGGCCTCACTCTGCCCCGCCTTCATCTCTGGTCCCAGATATGTGCCTTCTCCAGCCTCCCTGCTCCCTCAGCCCATTCTCACTGCCCTTAGGGCTCAAAAGGCACATCCCCATGCCACCTGAAACCCCATTCCCTGGCATTCCTCTATTATTCTCTAACCCACTGCCAAGCCTCCATCCTTTCTCAGCCCTGTGCCTGGGCCAACTTTGCCATAGGGATCCTGGGTTTTCTGCCCTGGGCTTCCTGCCCTGGGCCCGCCCTTTCCTAACTTCCCTGACTTCTAACTCTGAGTGCTTTTTTTCCCCTCAGGAGCCACTGTCTTTTCTTCTTTTGATTCTGCCTTTTTATGTCACCTTGTCATTACCCCCAGTCCATTAGTTTTTTTAAAAATAAATTTAAGTAAAAAAATGGAATTGATTTAAAACATTATCAAGGAAATAGCAGTAGGAGGTATATGGATATGGTGAAATGGTGACAGATGTATAAAAATGACTGATGTGTGGAAAACTTAAGTGATATGTTGAATTTACAGCATAGACTTAGGCTGCTAGTTTCTTGGTCCTTTGTCTATGTTCCTGTAGCTACACAAAGTGATTTGAATTCTGTACCAGAATCCAACTGGTTCTCATGCCTGGGTGTACATTAGAATCATCTGGGAGCTCTTAGAAAGCACAATGTTTAGTTCCTACCTTCCCCCATTGCCGCCCAGCCAATTAAATTAGAATCCCTGGACACTGGCGTGTTTAAAGAGCTCTGCAGGTGATTCTAATGGGTCCTGGAGAGTAGAGGCAAAAATGATTCTTTGGCAAAATAAAATAAATGAGAAATTCAGTCACTATATGGGAATAGTAAATACATGAGTAAACAGAGGAATGTACTAAGGAAAAAAATTTAAAAGAACACATCCTTTGGATATAATTCATGCAACTATCTTTAGAAACTTCAACTATAACCATTTCTTATCACTACCTAACTTACCTTTGTATTCCTGGGAAAAAATTTATTTGGGTCCTAAGATGTTATCTGGCCCCAGCTTGCTTTGGGTTTGACACTCTGTTCTGGCTGCCTAGGGCCTTGGAGATTGAAATGGCAGTTTGTCGCTGCAGATGTCAAAAAACAAACAAAAAATACCATTCTTAGTTGCTTAGTATAACTCCAATAGGTGGACAGTGCCTGTATGAGCTAGAGTTAGAGAAAGAAGAATTCCTTCTCCCTTCTGGGTAGATGGGCGGTGAGGATGGTAACTTTCAAGCTTTCATGGTGTTGGGCTCTTCTTTAGCCAGGAAACTGCTCTTGTTTCTCACTAAAGTCCACCTCTCCCTGCATGACCATTCATTGTGCCTCAACCTTCAAATCTCCCAAACATTCTAATCCAAGGATCGACTCTGCCCAGGTGCAGTACAGGGTCGAGAGGCAGCTGACCCTCGTGGCTGTGGCTCTAAGAACATCCTGATATTTGATCTCTTCCTTTCCATGCCTGCAGCCCTCTTCCTGGCCCCTGGTTTTTCATCACTGACAGGTGGCGTGTTTTTGGCTTGCTTGCTGCTCAGTTATCTGGCCAGCTCTGGCCTCTGACTGGGTCAGACTTGATGTCTCTGCTTAGTCCATCTTAGGCCAGTTCCTAGCCTGCCACAGACTACCAACCTGGATACCCACCTTGGTTTGGCTTGTTTTGCTCTTGTTAGCTGTTGCATATATGTGCCCAGCATGATGTGTGGCTTCTATGTGCCAGCCTTTATGACTTGTTCCTCCCCTCCTATGGTTGGTGGGAAAAAGTAAAGGATATAGCATATGTATGAAAAGTGCATCAGGTGGCTCTCCCGTGCTGGAGAATTTTCTCATTAGAGGATGTTAGGTTGTAATCACCTTCCCATTTGAGCTCAATATTCATATAATACACAAAGAGGTTACTTTAACTTAGCTTTTTAAAATCACAAATAGATGTCTCTTATAGTTATTTAATTGGCTTTTGGCACAAGGCTACTTGCCTAAAGGAACCAGGCCTCTTGACTGGTAAACAGTTTGAACACAGCTTGAAACACCACTCCGGAACAATTCCCTGTTGCTCCACACCAGAACCTCCCCAGAAGCCTTCATATTTTCTGTGCTTCCATTGGAAATGCTTGAAGCCTCCCCTTCTTACAGTTAATCCACATCCTTCCCCTTCCAAATTTTGAAACCCCATGTTCTCCAGAAAAAGCTCCCCTGCTTAATCATACCTGGTTCTGTTCAGAAACACGTGGACACTTTGGTGCAAGGCTGGTTCCATGATTCACAGTGTGCTCCTGTGGGTAGTTGTGAGCCTTGAAGGAGTTAATATGTGTGGCTTGTGCCTGGAACAATAAGTATTCAGTAAGTGTGTGCTTCCCTCTCAGATTTCTCTCCTTTCTAGGAGCTTAGGTGCTTCTAGGGGGTCCTTTCCCTCCATTGAAAGTAAAGCAGCCCTGAGGGCTGGTTCTTGTTCTTTGTATTCTCATCTAGACATCTATTTTCAGGTTGAATTCTAATAGGAAACCCAATAAATAACTTTGGCTAACAGAGTATCTGAACTCTCCAGGGAACCAGGAGAAGGTACTGATTATCATGGAGTCGTTAAATAGGAAAAAGGGAACTGTAATGATTTTGACAATTCCAGTATCATATCCCCTTTGGTCCTCATTATGTCTCTCTGAAATAGGTTACTTTAGTTCCCATTTCACAAATAGGAAACAGGCTTGTAGAGGTTAAATACTGTTCTAAAGCCACAGAGCTGCTAGAAGAGTCAGGATCCAGGACTCCTGACGCCTATCTGGGATGAGTTCTCTCCTATACCTGCTGCCATACAGGTGGAGATACCCCCATCCTTCTCTCTCCAGCATTCATGTTAAACTAGGGTATCTGCCCATCTCCCCTGTCAGCAGAGTAGAGTATATCACTGGGATGTCTTGTCTGGGGTGTGAGATCACTAGACAAGATATCTAGGCCATGTTCTGGGGGAAGGACACTGATAGCTGCTCTGTGAGATCCTGGTGTGGTGTTTCCATCCAGTGGTGGAGGTTGCTGTGGTGTGAGAACTGAAATGCAGCACTTCCCTGGGTGTGGCATGGCGTCCCAGAGCCTCTTTTTCTGTTATAGCATATTCAGCGATTGCTTAGAGCCAAGGGGCAAGGGGGGCAGCTGTGTCCTTGGTTGGTCAGAAAGCCACTGGATTCTCATTGTAAATGATGGATTTGCTTTTCACCTTGTGGATGGAGGTGGCTTGTTATTGAAGAAATTGTCAAGGTAATAAATAGTCTTAATATTAGTAGTAATAGTACCCACTAAGGGCCCAGTAATAGTATCCACTAGGGAAGAAGTAGGACTCCTTTCCTCAGGAGCTCTCAATTCAAACTCCTAAAAGGTCAAGAACTAGCAGTAACCTCTCTTAGTCTCTATTGGCCCCTCTATCAAATGATGGATTACTTATAAGGATCCCTTGTAGTTCCATGGTTCTAAGTGGACAATACCTGCAAAATAATACATCTACAACATCTACAGTATATCTTTGTGATCCTGCAACGTGTTATTTCATGTCGAATTGCTTAAAGAGTACTTTGAATTCACAAGAGGGAGAAATATTTGGGTTTGAATGAAGGAGGAAATGCTCACTTATTCAATAACTATCTTCTAAGGACCTACTATAAGCTATGTCTTATTCAACAATGCTGAAGAAGACAGTGTTCTTGTCTTCATGAAGCTTTAGAGTCTAGTGGGGGAAATAGACAATGACCAATAAATAACACAGTGGCAGGTAGAATAAAAAGGAGAGAGCTGAGTTAAGCTTCAGTAGTACTTGATGAGGATGGAAGTTGGAAAGTCCAGACTGTGGAGCATTTGTGTGGTAAGAGTTAAGTTAGGAGAGATGGGTTGGGGCCGCCTTGTGAAGATTCTTGCTAGCATGTCAGGCTAAAGGCAAATGGTGCCAGGGTAGTAGCATTCAATTTAAAAAATGTATTGAATAATTCCCACACCAGGCAGTAGACTAGGTGCTGGGAATATAAAGACGTGTATTACATGGTATAACATGACATAATTAAATGCCTAATTTCTTCATGCATTTGAAGTGTGTCTGCGTTTCTAGAGAGCAGTTAGGGTAGGAGGTACATGATTTTGAGTCATCTGCTTAAAAGTGATAGTGAAATTGATATTAGCTCAGGGAAGACAGTATATGGGAAAATGTGACTAGTGTAGACTGATCTTAGAAAATATGGAATGAGGAGACAGAATCCCTAAGGGTAGGAGGAGAGCCAGGATACAATAAATTCATGGGAGTAGAAGAGAAGGGACAGTTAGAGGTCTCCATCTGTAGGGAGATGGGGCAACGTTGAGGGGTTTGGTGACAGAAGGCATTGGTGACTACTCAGCATTGTTTCAGCAGCTTCAATGAGAAGAAACCAGATTGAGATGGTAGGAGGTGGTGGGGATGAGGCAGCACCAAGCACATATTATTTGTTAGAGAAATATGTCAGAAAATGCAAGGTAAAAACAGAATGATGGTTGGTGGGACATTAGGGTCAAGTGATAGTTTTGTTAAAGAAGGGAGGCCTGAATGTGTTTGAGGCTGGGGAGGGAGCCAATGACAGAGAGAACTTTGAAAATGATGAGCAGAAATGGATTTATTAATCCATATAATAAATATTCATTGAGCACCAACAGTGTTCCAGGCACTGTGCTATTTTCTGGGGTTGCATCATGAATAAGACATGAAGTCTTCATGAAGTTTACAGTCCAATGAGGGAGGCAGACCATGCACACATCAAGCAACAGTTGAATTTATAATAAGAGCTTGTGGTAAGTGCTGCAAAGTGTAGCAATGACCTGGAGGAGGTAGGGATGGGTTGAATAAAGAGTGCAGATGGAAGTGGTAGACCGGAGGAGGGAGAATGCATCCTCTGCTAGAAGGAAGGAAGAGGGGGTGCTTAGAGAGCTATTTTTAAGTAGAAAAAAGGAAAAATGAGGAAATGCAATTCATATGGCCTTGATATTCTTAAGCAAAAGAGTAGGCAATGTCATGGGCTGAGACTGGAGAGCTGAGATGGTTCAAGACTTAGCATAGGTCCTTACCTGCTTCATTCAATCCTTTTACAACCCTGTGATGTAGGAGGTGTTATTCTCATTATGTAGGTGGGATAACTGAGGGGACTCAGAGTACCCCCATAGACCCATAACTAGCAGCAAGGTGGGGTGGTCTGTCACCTGGATACTCTGCCAGTCAGCAGCCCAGAAGGGACTGTTCATCAGTGGCGAACCGTGAGCCTGTCAGCGCAATCAAGAGATCAATTTCTCCTCCCTCCTCTCATACAAAGTCCTATGCTGGGCCCTGTGGGAAACCCTTGGAGAGGAGATAACATCTGTGCCTGGACTGCGTTAAAAACTGATAAATCAAGCCATCGGCTTATATTTTCTATTAAGCACACTGTCCTTGTGAGTGTTTGGATTTTTAAGGATTTGAATAGAGCAAAGGAAAAAGGGCATTCAGGGTGAGAGAAAATGCAGTGCAAACACTCCAGTGATTCAGAGGGTAAGTGTAATCAGAAGACTGGGCCTTTATCAGATAGAAAGTGAATTTACTGGTTCAAGAGATGGTGTTGGGTCAAACAAGATCAGTGGGGAGTAAGAAGTTTTTATTTTTCATTCCCTTTGCCTCTATAACTGCACCCCCAGCAAAAGAAGAGACAGTTGGAAGAGACCTCTCATCTAAGAGATGGGGAAACAGCTCAAAGAGATGATTTCACTTTCTAAAGTCATTCAGTTAGTTATTGGCTGAGCCTACATATTAAGCCAGGGCACAAAAACTCCTAGTTGAGGCTTCTGTCCATTACATTACATTCCCCTGTCGATTCAACTCAGTTCTGCCCCTTTAACATGCTCAGCAGCTCTGATAAAGTATGTGGAAGGGTGGGCAGACTGGAGAATTCGTGGGATTGAAGGGCGTCTAGTTTGGGTTCAGCTTTTTAAGGCTCCAGGCAAAATTTCTAAGAAGCCCCAGCAACAGGATTGTATTTCTTCCTCCCGCCCTTGTTATTATCGTGAAAAATAAGTTGAGTAGAGTTGGAAGTGACACCTCCTGGCTCTCCCGGTCTGTTGCAGAATCATACTCTAAAGAACCCAGCCCAGGGCAAAAGCAGAGATGTGTCTTCCTTATAAACCCAGGCTACAAGGAAGAATTGGCATGGGGCTTTTAATCTATGTTCAGGCCAAATGAATCCGTTAGATGGGATAATGAGCTCCATATTTTATAGACTATTTTAAGCCTGTCTCAAAATAAAGTACAGGGCTAGGGGTGGAGGAAGGACGTAAGTCTTGGAGACAAAATGCCATGGCTTACTCATCAGTGTTTTCATTTTAATGATCCCAAACCCAGTACAAGTCCCTCAGTGACACTGTAATGGAAACCACATTTTTTTTTCTGCTGAAAGTTTCAGGATGAACACAGCCAAATGCTTCAAGGCATAATTAAGGTTACAAACTCCCATCCCCAGTAATACACAGACCTTTCACCCCAGGGGGGCTCAGCTAGAACTATGTGGTTGGAAAGCAGTTGCAATTATAGAGACATTTCTTCTGCCAATCTTTGGCCCACCACAGCTTCTTTTCTGGGCCTTGCCTCCCTATCCCTCCTCCCTCCCCTTCCCCTTAACCAGTGCTTCATCCCTGGGAAGAAATAAACCAACACACAAATAAATAAGAACCCTGGTGTCAACTCCTTCCCTGCCACGGGGTGAGAATTTCAGACAGATACTGCTGGGTCTGCAGGGGGCTGGACAGGGCTGGCAGAGGCAGCACATATGTAGCAGGACGGGTAACCAAGTGAGCCTGACCATCGATGTGGGGTACTGGGAGGGAGAGGTGCATGTGTCATCAGTAGGTATGGGAGGAGGTGGAGAATGTTCTGCACTTTACAGGCTGGAAAATCCACCTCATAGGAATGTCTTGAGGACCTAGAAGAACAAGGTGGCCCTGTATCCTGTGTTTGGACATCATGGGCTGAGCTCTCTTGGTTTGTATCTCCTTTGCCTTGACAAGCTTTCTGAATCTGCAGAGATCAAAATTAAGAAACTTGGCATGACCAGCTGGATTACATGGGCTTATTTTTTTCCTCCTGTGAACCACATCTTGAAAACCTGGAATATATGATAG
The DNA here is from genome assembly GCF_000325575.1 of Pteropus alecto. Classification (NCBI taxonomy): domain Eukaryota; kingdom Metazoa; phylum Chordata; class Mammalia; order Chiroptera; family Pteropodidae; genus Pteropus; species Pteropus alecto. The sequence goes on from NW_006431048.1 coordinate 3,694,313, forward strand.
CGAGAACCCTTAGGGCATGTATATAGACTCATTCTCTGGTTACTTTTAGTCCAATCTTATCCTTGTAAGGAGAGCTCTAGTTAGCAAAATGAACAAAGGAAGGACTAAGATATTTGCTCCTGACTGTTTTGGCCCCATACTCTGCCCCTGATGGTGGTGATTCTGGAATAGACCATGATGAGACCCAGCTAAGCACTCTGCTTGGCTCCTTAGAGATCATGTCACTGCTTCATTTCTCTTCTTAATACCCCATCACCAAAGGGCAAATAATCATGTTTATAATATCACCTTTAGGAAGATGTATTGGTGAGTACATTCTTGATTCATCTATCTAACAAGTATTAAATACCTCCCTGAGCCTCAGCTTCCTCATTTGAAGGATTAGGATAATATCCGTGGTAGTTATAAGATCCATTCACCAAATATTTCCAGCTCTCCACCTTCCACGGAAAGATTGTACTTCCCTATGCCTCGATCATGTGACTTGCTTTGGCTGATGAAATGTGAGCAGAGTTAGGTATTTTATTTCCAAATGGAGCTTTAAAAGCTGATATGCTATTTACTTCATTCTCGCATTGTTTGATCAGTTTTAGAAGTTGTGTTGCAATAAAGCCTCCATCAGCCTGGGACCCTAAGTGACTATGAGCATAGTAGCCCTCTGCTGAGCCATGTTGAATGTTCAGTATGAACAAGAAAACATTTTTTCTGTTAAGCTACTGAGATTTTGAAGTGGTTTGTAGTCATAGTCTACCAGGCTCATATTGATTGAAATATACTACCTTATAAGGTAGGAGAATCCCACAAAATTGAAATCTATATTCAGTACATGCCAAATAGTAGACATTCAATAAATGGTAGCTACTTTTTCCTATGAATATCATTTAGGATGCTTTTGGCTGAAGGTAACTGAAACCAAACCAAAAATGGTTTAAACAATAAATACTTATCTTCTCTTCCTGCTTCTACTCTTGTTTCTCTTAACAAGAAGTTCAGAAGTTGGGTCATTAAATCAGAGGCTCAGTATTTCACCAGATTCTCTTATTTAGTCTGCTTGGGTTCATTAGATTTCTTACATCTCGAAATTGTTGCATTTCATCAGTTTTGGAAAATTACCAGCCATTATTTCTGTTCTTTTTCTTTCCTCCTTTTGGGATATCAATTGATTAAAATTGAAGTTTCTTGAATTTGAATCAATTTTGGAATTGATTGAAGTTAAAATTTCTCACAATATATTCTATATTTCTTGTTACTTTTACATTTTAATAATTTTATCTCTTCATGATGCACTCTAGATAGTTTCCTCTGATTTATCTTCCAGTTTATTAATTCTCTATTCAGCTTTGTCTAATAAGCACTTAAATTTGTTTATGGACTTCTTAATTTCGATTATTATACTTTCAGTGCTAGTTATTTCCACTTAATTCTTTTTCAAATCACTTTAAAAAAGTTTACAGTTTAATAAAAACTTTTAAGCTTGTCTTGTATTTCTTTGAATGTAATAAGCATTTTGCTTTATAGTCTCTGTTTGATAATTCTGATATCTGAAGTCTTTGTGCATCTGTTTCTGTAGTCTGTTGTTTCTGATTATTCTTGCCCATGGTGTCTTTTTCCCTTGTGTTATCTTTGATTGTGTCCTGGTACTTATTTTTTAAAAAGATTTTATGAGACTAATTTGAAGTCTAGAATGGTAACTTTCTCCTGCGATGATCATTTTCTTTTGCTAGAGCCCTAGGGATTCTACCATTCATTTCTGCCTTAGCTTAGGCTGATTGCTTGAGTTTCCTTGGACCTAGATCACAGGCATCTATCTGTGTTTCAATTTTCCACCAGAGCTGTTTTGTTTCTATGTTACCTTTACCTTGAGGGTGATGCCTGCTCTGCATAAGGAAGCCCAGCTTAGAATGGGGTATTATTTGTTAGACTCCCTTCCTTGGGCCATCCTTGTACTTTGATTTCTGCTTCCCTTGCCCACCCTGGCTGACAAAAAGCACAGGTTAGTTTTGCCATTGTTTCTTCCAGATTGGCAAATGCTCTAAGGGCAAAAGCTGCTATGTGTTTGGAGTCAACCTCTTTGGATTCTCACCTTCTCCTAGGTTTTGGCCTAGTACTTTTTTGTTATCTTCTTAGCTCTTTAATGCTTTTAAGAAGATTTAAAAAAATTGTCTTCAGTGGGAGGGTTGGTCCAAACTGCCCAGGCTGCCATTATAAGGAATGGAGAAAATAGGACCCCAATTCTTTGTATCCTCCATTCCTTATAGTTTCAAGATGGCTGCCACAACTTCATGTGTCACATGGAGAACAGACAACCGAGAGAGCCTGTTTTTCACCCATGTATTTATGTAGGTCTTTTTAAGATCAAGGAAACTTTTCCAAGATGTCCCTTGGGAGGCTTCTCCTCATGTCTCAGAGGACATAATTTCACCACCAATTCCTAAACAAGTCACCAGAAAGGGGATTCAAATTCCATGATTGGTGTAACATAATTAACTTACCCTGTGGGTCTGAAAGGGTGTCTGCCTCTCCTGAAGCACAGAGATGTTTGATTTCTGAAAAAAAAGAAAAAAAAAAAACCCCTAGATTCTGTAAGCAAGGAAGAAGGGATTAAATGGCTCTTGGGCAGGCAATTAATTCACTAACTCTATCATACTCTGTGCTCAGCTAGGATTAAGGACTAAGAAGTGTAGGCATGTTTCTTGCCCTTCTTGGGAATGTACATTCTCCAAACGATGCATAGAAATGTAGAGCTAAACCCTAATGGAAAGGGATTAGAGGTAACAAGGCCATGTTTTTTTTTTTTTTTTAATTATTATTATTTTTTTAAAGCGAATGAAATTTTTATCTATCTATCTATCTATCTATCTATTTATTTATTTGTTATGATTATTTATGCCTACAGCACCTGGTCTTCCTAGGTGCTCTCCCATCCAAGTACTAACCAGGCCCAGGCCCAATCCTGCTTAGCTTCCAAGATCAGACACTGGGCTTGTTCAGGGTGGCATGGCAGTAGACCATGGATCGTGGCTCCACTGGGGCGTGAACCCAGGACCTTCTGCATGTAAAGCAGATGTGCTAACTGCTGTACTATGGGACCACGTCCAGGCCATGTTCCTTGAAAACTTACTTTGTAACTTAAAAACTACAAATTTGAGATAGTCTGTGATCAAAATTTTATACATTTACTTAATCAAAACTATTCAAAAATAAAATTCTGTAGTAGAAAGAATGACCTTATTGGAAATTTATTCACAAAATTTAATTATACTACAAGTTAGTTCTATAAATGCATATTGCATAAAAACTAATGTGTCTGATGGAGTCATATGGCTTCATTGGGTGAGCTAGGTCCTTGCATGTGTTCTTTGCATAAGTGGGCTGCAGAAGAAGGATCAAACTAAAAGTTTAAGAATCCTCACAGACCTCAGAAACAGGAGCATCACTTCCCCAGTAGGGCTGGAAGGCTGTCCTTGCTCTAACATACTTGTCCTCATTACCTAGGAGAAGGGTTGGAGGACACAGAGGTGAGGTATGAGGGTACCAAAGATAGCCTTTCCCGAAGGCTTGCTTGCTCCCTGCCTGTGAGGAACTGGATAGGCTGCATGTCTTCTCTTTGGAACAAGAGGCCTCCAAAGAAGGGGCATTTATCCCCCTTGCCCTTAACTGGCTCCTCCACAGTTTCCATTTGAGGAGAGAAGGTTCAGTTCCTGAACAATGCCTTCCACAGGTTCACGATCCCTCTCCCTCCCTCTCATTTTCAAATACTATGTCTATGGCTTGACCTCATCTTAGAAGTTCCGTTGTCAGTCCATCACTTGCCACAGGTTGCTAGTTCTTAGAAGTTCCTCAAAGAAGATACTCGAAGAAGGTATGCCAAGCAGATTGAAGGTGTGCATGGGGTGATATTTTTGGCCATAGGGAGCTGAGTACAGGTGGTTTCAAGTAGGGTGAAAGTGAGTTGAAAGTACACCTACGTGTAGGTTCTGTCTCCTTTTATCACCTCCGTGCTATTTCATCCTTTAATTCTATCAGGTAAAGCTATTGATTTGTCAGACCAGTATCCTTTTAAAACCAAAGAAAACCCTAAAACTTAATAAAATTTGGAAGTATCAAGCCCAGTGGCCAGGCTTATTTTGCTGTTTGAATTGCTCTTTAGGCATGATGCTGAATGGCTCATGTGACAAGGTTTTGAAATAAAACTGGCCTGGTGTGGCTTACAACTCCATCACTCACTACTGGGCTTGCCACTTTCTCCGCTCTAGATCTCAGTGTCCTCATTTATAAGATGCTGACAATATCAGTATTTACATCATAGGGTTATTTATAGATTAAATGATATTGCACATGTTAAAACTTAATAAATGTTAGCTATTAATTCTTAATCCACGTTGCCTAAAATCTAACCTTTGGATGAGAAGAGGATGGCGGAATGGTCAGGAGGAGATCTGGGGCCTGAAAGCTTAGGCGGGTTTTGGAGGGATGGGAGAGATAGAATATGTAGTGAGTGCTGTGTACTGGGGCTGAGAGAGGGCAATCAAGATTTGGGTGAGCAGGAGAGAATCAAAGACCAACCTGCATTTGCCTTGAAGTTTGTCCCAAGGCCCTGAGGGAAAGCTTTAGCCTCAGGCTGCCCTGTGTACCTCATTGTGACTGGGATGTGTTTCCTTCAGGGGTGGAGTCATCCATCCATAGCTCCTTATTTTAAGACCCTGCATCCTCTCCTTGAGACTATCTGCCATGTGGCTGAGCTGGGCTGTCTCCTGTTGTTTCAGTCCACCAGCTCAAAGTGCTCCCTGCCTCCCTGGAGTTCCTTCTCCATTAAATAGATTAAGGGCTTGGGTGACCCAGCCCAGAATAATGGACATACTAATTGGCAGGCATTAGAAGGCTTCAGCATTGATAAATCTTCAGACCCTCAGCAGTATCTGCTGAAATCCATTCTTATCGACCACTTTGGGAGAGAAGGATCCAAGGGCAATGGTGAATGCCTGGCTGAGGAAGAGGGAGGGGCTGAGGCAGCAGTGTCCTCAGAGGTGCTGGAAGTATAGAGCCCTCCCTGGGTGGAAGCATTAAAAGGAGGAGGAAGACAGAAAAAGGGCTTCCCTCTTTAAACAGGAACGGTGGTTGTAACCAGCTCTTCTTCAGCACCTCAGAGGGATGAGGGATGAAGCATGAAGCAGCACTTTGGGAGAGAGGTTATGTCAGAGCAAAGGTGTGTAGTAGCTTCGGTATATACTGTGGCTACTGTGGGCATTTAGATGTGTCCTGGCCTTTTCATCAGAGAGGCAAACAGCCCTTTGGTCCCTGTTTGAATGGGGGGAAGGGGAAAATGGGTTTTGGAAAGACCAAATGTTTGTCTCCAGTCTACCCCATGGGTTTGTGTCTGAGCCTTGAGGAGAGAGGAGTGCTGTGCAGAAGTTGAAGAAATTGTCCTCATGAGGGCTCTGTGTGACATTTGGGGACAGGCGATGCTCATCTTGTGAACACAGAGTGGGGAAGAGGGACTAAGTTTCCATCAGGGCTTGATCTGGGAGTAGTGAGAACTCCAGGGAACTCGGGCTGTTTGGCACTCGGAGTGTTGTGGTTTGAGAGCCCTGGAGCCAGCGCTCTGGGTCAGATGCTAGTGTCCTCACAGAGGACACCTTAGGCATCCTCCAGCAGCAGTGGGCAGCTGGAGCAGGAGAGGAAGACATGGCAAGTATGACTGATGGATTGCTTGGTGGGCTCAGGGGAGATGTGAGCAGGGCTCCTGGACGCAACAGGATGAGCTTTTTCAAGGGCTGAGATACCACATGTGAAAGGAAATCAGGCCAAAGCCGGTGGAATTTGAATTGCCTCTGTTAATGGGGACTTCTTGTCTGGCGAGAACTACAAAACTCAAGTTATAGAAGAAACATCTTGGCACTGAGGTACTCCTTAAATTGACAAATATTTATTGCATACCTACTTGGCAGATACTCTTATGAATGTGAACGAGATAGGCAAAATCTTTGTCTTCATGGAAATGGCAGCGAAGGGAAAGGAATACTTAGCTGGAAAGTGCCATGGGACCAGAGAAGAGGAAGCAAAGGATTTTAGCTGTGGACTTGGCTTTGAAAGGCCTCAAGGGATGGGTAGAAGCTGGACTTGTGGAGATGGAGGATGGCAGAGGAAGGGTGCAGAGGGGGAAGGTTTGGAGAGTTTGGAAAATAGTCTCCATGTGGAGGTCATATGTGTGCATGTGCTCATTGCAAGAGCGTGTGCAGGGGATTGAGATAATGAGAGAAGAAAGCTGGACAGGTTGGCTGAGTGGGTTTTATGTTCTACCCTAGAGATTTAGGATTTTATTTAGTAGTTTATGGGCATCTATTGGGAGATCATGAGCCAAGAAAGTAACTTGATCAATCCTTTCCTGTCCCTGGCTGAGGTCACTTGGTAGCACTGGTGTTAGGCAGGACTTCAGGGCATGATTTTTTTTCAATATGTTCTCTTCCTGGCTTTCTCATGGGAGCAGTTGTAATTTTATTTTTACCCACATTTCTGTTTTAGGTGTGTGTCAGATTAGCAGCCCTATGCCTACAGTTGGAAGAGAGCTTCTGTTCAAAGTGCTGTGTGGGTGGAGTCCTTCCGTCCGAGCCCTGCTGCCCCTCCTGGGTGTTGACCTTGGCTGTAGAGGGCATGGCCCTTGATTTAATGCTGTTTGCTTTCCCAGCTTTTTCAGCTCCTTCCGGGTGCTTTGGAATAACCCAGGTTCCTTCCTTCAAGGATTTTGAGCAAGGGGCAGCCTGTGATTTGGGTTTGAGCTAGGGGCAGCAACTAATAAACAAATGGTCTGTTATCTTGGGAATGTAGGCCTTTGCTTCAGCCCGTTTTACTTTCATTTCGTCATAAATATAGGCAGCTTCATAAATTTAAATTGGTTTCCAGAAAGACCCTGGTTCTAGGACCATTTCTCAGCGTGCAAGGCAGGCTTGTCAGCAAAGATGGGGATGCATTCTTAAGATATATTTACCAGGAGGTGGTCTGTAAAGAGGCAAATCTGGTGGCTTAAAACTTCTGTATTCAAATGAAGGGTATGGTGTATATTATCTTCCACTGACAGTGATGTTTCAAAATATCCTTATGGTGTTGTTAGCTTAGTTGGCCTGGACACTATATTCATGAAGGGAAGGCTGTGGCTCAGCTCTGAAGTTATCTCTGTGTTGGACAGATAACTTCTCTTTGGTTATGGTTCGAGACCACATCTTCCATCCTAGCTGGTAGTCTCACTTAGCTTTGTATGAGTTATGCAAGGACCAGCAAAAACAATATAGACAGAAAACAAAACTCTAGTACTTCTGCTGGAGAAAGAACCCTTGGTAATGGTTGTGCTGTAATTTCATGATTTTGGACATTGATCAAGTACTTCCCATGTGGCAGGAACTGTCCTAGGTGCTTATCTCAAACATCACAATAGTATTGTGCTGGTTTTATAGATGAGGAAACTGAGGTTCAAAGAAGTTATGTGACTTGCCCAAGTCATTCAGCTTTCATAGTAGTGAGTTAGGATTCTAACCTAGGTTTTCTTATTCTAAAACTCATGTTCTTTCTACTTCTGCATCTGGAAACTGTGATGAGAATACCTATACCCTAGTCACCTGGAGGCAGAGTCAGATGTTGGATCATTTAGTGACAACTTGGGGCTCCTCTGGCCACCAAAGTTTATTTGGCTATGACTTTAGGCCTCCTCTTGCTCTGAATCGGTTACCTCTGTCCCATTTGGCTTTCAAGTTAACATCTGCTCATTGCCAAATAGACCCCTGGAGATCTCTCTTGCTCTGTCTTCCAGTCCCCAGCCCCCTGCCGAATTGGGGAAGTGGCAGATGGAAGATCAATTGGCAGATGGAAGGATCAGATTTCAGACGTTGAAAGCTTCATTCTGATCTTCAACAGCTCAGAGGGAGAGGAGGGGCTACTGATCAGTGTATTTTTCTGTGGACCTGCTTCCCTGAGCTGAGGCGGGGGTGGGGGTGGGGTCTAAACTGGTAATTTCTATTATGAAAAAGAAAAACAGTTGTGTTTTTTCCTTGAGCATGTGGGGAAAAAGAATCAGCAAATTATTTGATATTTAAATAACTAAAACATTTATTAAGAGTCATTTCTGAGTATAGGCAGAATTAGTATGATTTGAAAGGTACCAGGAAGTGCTCCCTGTCCAGAACCTCTCTGACCCTGGCAGTGTTTTGGTGCCCCAGATGGGATCATTCATTCTTTGAGCCCAACACCACTTAGCTAATCCTTTCATGAGTGTGAAAATAGAGCATGCTGCTGTTAATTTAAGATTCTTTGCCTCCGGAAGAAGTAGAGGCTGTGCGTGCGTGCGTGTGTGTGTGTGTGTGTGTGTGTGTCTGTGAGGTGGGTGGTGTAGAGTGAATGAAATGACTCAGATGTGGGAGACATTCTGGGATGGCTTCCTGGAGGAGAGAAGTACTTAACATGGTATAGAGGCACAGAGGATTATTCTTTGAGGAGCTGTAGATTGGAGCATTCACCAAGTTACTGAACATCAGTTTTCAGTTTCTGAGGTAATAGAATTAGCTTTAGTAGTACATGCTACAAAGCCATGTTAACTTATAAGCTTTTACAATTACTTTTCGAAAGCTCTTTCTGCTTTGGCTTAGTAAATCTTTCTCACAGTGCCAAAGATTTAGAAATTTTAGAAATGACATGTAATTAATGCAAAAAAATGAATCTCTTTGGGTTTCAAGCTGCCTCAGAAATCTACTCATTCTCCCCACTCCAAGCCTGTCCTGCTTCCTCTCAGTATTATCCAGGCAGTCTCTCTGAGGGCGAGTAAGCACGGAGGGAGGCAGAGAAGAGTACCTTTCCTGAGGGTGACTGCCACACTTTCTGGGCCCAAGCAACATTTCATGGGGTTGCAGGAGACACTTCCCTCTGTGCCAGGAGCCAGAATTCAGGGAGGCTGAGTCAGGACAGAGGGACCATAAATGGCGGAGGTCTCTGGCTGCTACTTGATGGGGCCTGTTCTGGAGGCCTAGGGAGTGGAAGTGGCTTTGACTACCGCCTGGGAAGGAAACAGGGCACAAAGGAAGCTTTAGCAACTGAGAATTACACCATTTCTGTAGGAGAGGGGGTTTCTTGAGGAGACTACGAAGATGTGTGTAAACATGAACAGTTTAAAAGTGCAACACATACATACATACAGAAACTCTCCACCCCTGCCATTGATCCTGGATATGACTAAGAGTTCCATACATCTATAATTGGGAGTCAAGGAAACATCCAACATGTAAACAGGCAACATGTAAAAAAGTTAGGCAGTGAGGCCCAATAGTCATGGGCTCTAATATAAGTAAACGAATTTTATTTCTCATATTTTTGTCATATTTTTATAATAACTATGTCTTATTTGAGCATTTATTATATACCAGGTGTGTCCTAAACACTGGAAGAATATCTTTTTATTTAATTGTTACAATAATACTGGGAGGTAGCTATAATTCTTTCCAGTTTATAAAGCACTTCTGTCATCTCATTTGACTCTTCCAACAATATATATTTCCCCATTGTCTGAATGGAAATGGCCAGAAGTAGTGACAATGGAACTTGAATTCCGAGAGCTCTTTATTGTAAATCCAGTCCCCTTTTCACCCTACCACAATCCCCAGCATTCTTCTCCCCCGATTCTGTTCTATAGAGACTGTCTCAGGATTCTGTATCTAGGAGAGGTATCTGAGCAAGGTAAGTTTTAAGACTATATATGATTGAGGAGCAAGAGATGGAGAGTACTGGCAGGCCCTGGGAGATGTGGCAGAGACTGTAAGCCTGGCACAGGCTCCCCATGAAGAGGGAGCTGGAAAGGAAAAACTCCCACGTCAGAGAAGAATGAGGCTGTTCTCAACATCTTCACATCTGTGAAGGGACTGATGTTAGGAAGACTCACTGATGAATGGACAGAAGTTTTCAAACCCCAAAAGATATTAAAATAAATATTTAATTGGAACAAATTATGCTGCAAATCATTAAGACAAACATAAATCTCATGAATAAGGTTTCTCTTATTTCTCTGAATCTCAATGAAATATTTATTGAGGAAAATGAAATCAGCTCATTGCTTTGCATGACTAAATGCCATTGCTGGCTTCTAAGAGCAGCTTCTTCAGGATCCGTCTGGATCATGAAGATGAGGGAGGAGGCAGGAGTACTTTCAGGCTGACCCAGTACTTACCAGACTGTTCAGATCTGGTGAGACTGAGGCAAAGTCTAGCATTGTGTCTGGAATAAAAAGGGAATTTAAGTTATGGTTATTTAATGTTGATTTGGAAGGTCCTGGGTTACTTTCTAAATTGGATAATGGAAAGGATGGGCTTCAGGGTAAGTGCCTTGAATTTTCAGATAGCAAATCCTGAGATATACTCTAAGAATGTCTAGAACATGACTCTCCGATTTGGGTTAAGGCCTTTGTAAGTGACACAGATGTCCTGATGCCATATCCAGTCTGCTGGGTGGGTATTCTCTGCCAGTGCTAATGATGTGTTCATCGGTAGTATAGGTGGTAGGACTCAGAGATGCCTGTAGGGGTTGGGAGAGCACCATCAGTTCACCTGACCTTCACTTCAGGTAGTAAAGATCCATCTCCCCTACAGAGGTCAGCTCCAGACACTGACTTCTTTAGCTGCAGCATCCCTAAGGGGGATGAGCAGAGCAGGGGTGGCACCAAACAGAGCAGAGCTGGCAATTCCAGGAAATGGATTTCAAGAGATTGAACCAAACAATAAGTAAGTATGGATACTTGGGGCAATGGAAGATACCGATGGTCTCTGCATTCCCTGGATTGATTTTGGCTGTAGCTGTACTGGCAGGGTAGGTGGCCCAGACTCCTGGGTTCATGAGTTTTTGGCAGGCAGATCCTGTGTGAGTCAAATGATGAATGTTTCCATGGGTGATCTTGCTGTCCAAAGTTAGGCTTGATGCTCCAATTTCATTTTGGTTTTCTTTTTGCAATGCACGGGTGCCTTATGTCAGTCTCATGGATGAAAGGTGACTTTATTCCTCCCTTACAAACACAGTGCTCTGGTCTGGGAGAAAGTTTAACCAGTATGTTGGGGGATAGTCGTTTACTTAGGACTGACTATATTGTGTTCCTCGGCCTTAGGCTTCCCATCATCTAAATCAAGAGTATGATTTACAGGATTGGCATGGAAGAAGAACCCCCACCACTAGCAGAATTACTGAATTCAACTAAGTATGTACAAACGATTCCTGACTTAACTGTTGTTCGACATTTTTATAGTTTAGGGATGCCTTTGGAGCCCTGTTGATTTTTAGACTTTACGATGGTTAGAAAGCAATATGAACTCAGTAGAAAATATACTTCAAAATTTGAATTTTGATCTTTTCCTGGGCTAATGATATGTGGTTTATATGCCCTTGTGGTGTGGGCAGCAGCAGTGGCCTTGGCTTCCAGCCTCATGGTACTCTGTAGTACACTGTGTCACCAGTGTCTTTTTGAATATTGTTTTTGTATTGCATCGTGTCTATAAAATGCCCACCCATGTCTCACGCTTCTGGTGAGAAGAAGAGTAAAGCAAGTACTCTTGAGATGAAACTCAAGATAATTGCACAATAGTAGGCTAATGTAAGTGTTCTGAGCCTGTTTAAGGTCGGTTAGGCTAAGCTCTGATGTTCGGGGGCGGGGGGTGGGTGTATTAAATGCATTTTTGATTTATAATATTTTCAACTTATGGTGGCTTTATCAGATGTAACACCATCATAAGTTTAGAAGCATCTGTACTGAGAATAAGACATGTACCCAGCGCTGGGTTGGATGCTCTAGAAGATACAGAAATGTTAAAGAAATTCCTGTCTTTGGAGAAGCTTACAAGCTACACAGAAAAATTAAACATATATTTGTATAGGTATATACATTTTTATATATTTCACATAATTAGCTAACTCTTCATTCAGCATGTATTTACTCCGTACCTTTCCTTAGCAGACCACAAAAGAAATCAGAAATGCTTTTACCCTCAAGCCACTTAAAAAGACTTGTTCATAATTGTATTATAAAGTAGAGAGTAATATGAGTCCCAGGAAAATGCTCTCTGTGAAAGGCTGTATTTGATGCAAGGATATAAACACTACTATTAGTAGATCAAAGAATGGAGGCACCAAAGATTTTGACTGTTTGTATTGTTCGGCGCCTAGAACCTAGTACAGTGCCTGGTACACGTATATTCAAATGTTGAATGAATGAATGAGTGAATGAATTTTGCCAGGCTGAAGTGATCAGAGAAAGTCCTGTGGAAGACATCCAGCTTGAGTTAGATATTTAGAACGTGATCGGGGAGGGCGTTTCCGGTTTTTCAGGGGAAGTTGCTGCCACCGTCGTAGCACTCTGATATTGATTTCCCTTTCATGTTTATGAAATATTGCACAAGTCACTCATGTGCACTCAGCCATTTCTTACCTCCTTTATCAGACCATTAGGGAGGGGTTGACTCTGGGGCCTGTGGTACCTGGTTGTATGATAAAGTGCAAGAAATAGTGATTTATTTCTACTCGAAGCATTTTTATAGTTTAGGGATGCCTTTGGAGCCCTGTTGAAAGAGGCCGTGGATTGGAATTCTTCATACGGCCATTAATTATTGACTTCGCTTTGTTGTAAAACAATGGCGCCGCTTCTAGGTGTCAGCTGTTGAAGATGCAGAGAGTATCACTGTAAGTGCTCCTAATCACGGGCGGACCTGTTAGCAGACACTCAGGGAAGAAGATAGGACACTGTCAGCAGGGGAGATGGGCAATTAGTGGCTTCAGATGTCATATAGCATCCTTCTCTCTTTGCTCTCCTGGGCGCTTTCTGTTGGGCAATCAGAGATTTTAGTTATGACTCTAAAAACAAGTCCTAGTGAGAGAATTCTGGGCAATTAGCTTGCCATATGGTGAGGTAAGTGGTGCCAGGGAGTTTGGCTGCAGTGGTTGTGATTGAAATTCTGCAGGTGGTGGTGGTAAATAGAAAGAGAAAAAATTCCTGGGTGTCACGGGGGTGATTTGCCGTCTGGGCAGTGGAGCTGGATGTACCAGTGTGGCCTGCAGTGCTAGAGGCTATTTGGTGCCACCCCTGCTGCTGCTGTTTGGTCCTTCAGCAGATTCTGAGGGCTGGATCTGCTCTCCTGTCTCACGTCTGGGAGTGCACGACGCCAGGCTGCAGGATCCTTCTCAGTGGGTGTCTCTATAATGATGTGCATGGAAGCTTGACTTCTGAGTAGATGTGGTAAAACTGAGGAGAGGGTCTGTGTTTAGCACTATAGGGACAAAGGCGGGTATTCACTGACATTTAAATGAAATGTGTGCTGAGCCCACAGAGGGGGCACAATCCTAGCTTAGATGCTGGAGTATAAGAAAGAGACGGTCTCTGCATCACCAGCAATGGAAACAGGCTGTTTTTATAATTTCCAAATTGCTTTCATATGGGTTATTTCACTTGAAATCCACAACAGCTTTCTGAGAAAGGTAGGGCAGGGATTATTATCACCCTTTTCCATATCAGGGAACTGAAGCTCAAACAAGTGAAGAGGTTTACCTAAGGTTGCCTAACTAAGCAAGGAGAAGCCAAGTCTTGAATCAAGGACCTCAGATTGTGCACCTCTTGCTTTGTTCTGTTATTTCATGTTGTCAGTTCCTAATCATGAGGACAGACAAATAAATACACATGACATGACTTAAAGATGCTAATATTGTGAAAAGGGAGATACAAGGTTAGAGATGGTGTAGTGAGTAAGCTAGGGTTCCAGGTGACCTTGAACTGTCCTGCAAGGAAAGCAAGCCATGATTTCAGTGGGCAGAGGGCTGCATGTGGCGTTCCTGGAAATGCTGGCAGATATCATTATTCAGGCCCACTCTTCATTATTTTTGGGCATGTGGAGGAGTCTGGGGGGAGTCAAGGCCACTGAGGACTCCAAATAATTGAAATCAGAGGAGACACAAACACTTCTTTTTAACTTACAGCATGATGCTCCTTTCCTAGAAATGCTTTACACACACTGCTCGCAAACAGCAAAATGCCTTGGAATGAATTTCTTCCACTTCTTCTCCTTCATTCCCCTGTGGGCAGGGAAATACTTAGGAGGAGAGAATTGGAGATGGCAAGAATCTGGATTTCCCACAATTTGGCCATCAGCTCCTCTGGTTGATTAGGACTAGGCGGTACTGATCCGATGTTTCCACTCCGAGTAATGGTGGCTCCATGAGTTAGAGGCCCCATCTTGGTTTGGGTCCCAACTCAGTAAGACAGGTGTGGAGGAAAAGAAGATGAGTCTCCCAGCTTGTACCGAAAAACTCAACAGCTTACCTAGTAACACTCTCCGCTCTGGGGTGCCCTTTAACAAACTTTCTTCTGCTTTCATGGTTTATTTTAGATGTTCACTACAGAAATGTTGAATGAAAGAGGATCATGGTTGGAGGGATTCCTGGCTTAGAATTAGAAGAAATTTCCTTGCTTTTGCCAGACCATAAATTAGTGATTCTTTCTTTCTCTTGCTCTCTTTTTAAAAATTAAGTCATGAGTGAGAATTTCCAAACTTGAAAAGACAGACATCAGAAGGCTTTTTCAGTGAGATCTCTTTAACTTTTACTCAATTATGTTTAAAAATAATCCAGTATCACCCAAGCTCTGTCACTGTTGGTGAGATTTCTCTCTTTCAATCAGTGATTTAATTCAAAGTCTGAGGAAACATTTGAGAACCATTCCTACTCCCTACAAGGGCTCCATCTTAGGAGAGGTGGACAACGAGATTTGTCTGTGGTCTTTGGACATCGCCTGGTTACTCCTCCATGTTTTAAACTCAAGAAAATGGACAGGGATGCCATCACAACTTTTCTTTCTAAGTTGAGGATACAAAGCCAGATTCTTCTATGAAAAATAACACAAAATTGCATGCTTGCAAGAACTTTTCATGATGTAACACAGAATGTGAAGGCTATTCCTTTGCTATAACTTAATTTTCTGTGGAAATGGAATGGCCTAAGCCTGCTGTACTATGCTCTCTGAGTGACAGTTTCATCAAGTCCATATGTTCAGAGATGAAGAAAGTATTGTCACATGGCAAATGGCCAAGAAAATCTCTGACCCACTTCCGTAGGATTGTCTATGAGTGCCTGGCACACCACTCTTCAATTATTTCTAACGATTGTGAACAGATGGGCACAATACTCTTTAAGTCATAGAAAAGTAACTTGTATTTGGCCATTATTTAAGCAAAATGAAAGAAGGTACTGTTGTCCATCGGGCTTAGCTGTATTATAATGATTCATAAAATAATGACCCCTGGTTTGACAATGACAGCAGTCCAGGGTTTCCAGGATGGGCACTTTTATGGCAGCAGCTCAGAGACCACCATTAACAAGTTTCAAATTGGTTACAGATTTGTGGGCTAGACTTGCCTTGTTCTTGGTTTGTTTTTATTTCCAATTCTATGGCCTCTCCATATTGCATCAGCTCATTAAATATCTGATAAGATTTTCCCATTTCAATTTGATCCAGGTTAGGATTGTCTTCCAATTTAGGAAGGTCTCAATGTACTTTAAGTAGATGGTTCTGGGAGTAAAACATATGGACCCTAAAGTGTCCCTGACACAATTATACAGGGTGATTTTTCTAATCCTCTACTACTTAGTGAGTTTTTGGGTCCTATACTCCAAAACTCATTGTAGTAACTAGATTAACTTGCCATTCCATGTCACTTCCTTCCCAGTCCGACTCCAAATTCTCCTCTTCCAGGAAGTCTGCTTTGGTTGACGCTATCAACTTTTGACCACAGAGTTCTTCTAGATTAGTAGAATCTTAGTTATAGATGAAATCTTAGATTCCATTGAGTTGAACTTCCACTTAAGGCAGAAATTGCCTCTGGATGATATCTCATTGGTATGATCTATATCTTCGGTGGCCAGGTGCTTGTGACTCCACAAGACAACTCATTTTATTGTCGGATGGAGCGAACTGTTAGTAAATTATTTTATGTAATTGAAATCTGACTTTGTCTGATTTAGTCATGTTGATCTTAGTTCAGTTCTCTAGAGTAATATAGAGCTATATAATTTCATTATATCCTTCAGATAATTGAGGACAGCACTTACTACTGCAGTCTGTTTGGCAGTGCTTTATACTTTTTGGTCGATCCTTGTGTCTCCTTAATTTTGTTTTCTTTCTCTTATGCTTCATATACTTTACTACTCTTATTCCACATTTTTATAGGCTAATCCTCTCCATGATTTTGTGTCCCTTAAAAATTTATGCCTTGGTATGTACAATATGTTTTAAATTACTCAATTATTTTCTTCATACCCTCCCTCAATATTTTTTTAAGTACTCTTCTGTTTGTGCAGGTCTGTGGTAAGTGCTAGAAAGGCGGCAATGAATAAGACCAACTCCTTGCCCTCAAGAAACACTTACTGATATGTCACACTCTGACTTTTCTCAAATTGTTAATTATACCTGTAATCCAGTTTATCAGTGGAATAAGATCAGTTAAAGAACATAGAAAACCAGAAGGCTGGAATGTTGAGACGTGGATGCTTTCAACTACCACTATGTTTGTCTAACTAATGGCTGCCCCTTGCCCCTCTCTCCACTTGTACCTTTTCTGTATATTAAAAGATATTCCTCCTTGAAAAAGATGTGTTTCCTACAGAAATTATTTAGATAGCAAACACTAATGAGGACGGAAGCCCGAGATGAAATAAACTTGGGCTGAGGATGGAAGCCTCAGTCCAATCCCACTTTCCTGATCCAAAAGTAGTAAGTTTACTTCTGCCCCATCCAGAGGGAAGGTATTTCCTCTGAGCTGACAATATGGGGGAACAGAAAAACCAAACGAAAATTTAAACCAAGCGACAAAAAGTAGATGGTCCCTCAGCATGGAATAAGACTACAAATTCCTGGAAAACAAACAAACAAACAAACAAACTTGATTTGGGTCCTCAAAAGATGTCTGGAGAAGAAGTGAGCTTGGTGGAGGGCAGCATTGTGCTCCAAGAACTGTGTCTTCATGGGGGTGACTCTGGTATGGTGCTGAGGTATTCCTACATGCCGCTGCTCAGGCACTGTCTCTGCCTTCTTCTACTGGTCCTGAAGGGTTCTGGGAGCTAGAGCCACCTCATGCGTCTGACCCTCCGCTGCATATTCTCTGTCCTCTCCCCAGCGCTTGCCCTGTTTACATGGCTACACCTCTGCATAGGGATAGAAGCAGCTTTCCAATCCAGAAAAGCCTTGAAGTTATTCTCAGTCATTTGCGTTTCACATCTAGAGAACCAATCCAGAAACTACGAATTGAGAAATTGAGGCTGTAGAATGCTGATAAGTAAAATTGTGCCATAGCCTCATTTACCCGCTTGTGTGAAGGTTTTTCGAAGAAAGTCAGGCTGTTCTCAGGAGCAGTAGCCAAATCATGTCTCAGCATCACAGTGGTGTGGGAAGCTTATCTTGTCTATTAGCAGATTCTGAGGGTCCCTTGTTTCTTCCTACTCTTGTCCTTTGCTCTGCTAGGGGGGAGAGCACTTTCCACCATTGCTTCACTGCTCTGCCTTAAGTTTTAGCTATTTAAAGACGAGCTCAAGGCCTGTGTATTCTTTGCCTGCACATTCCAGCCCACAGTGACTCCTCTTTAGACTCAAGCTTGCGTTTGGTGATCAATATGTCTTGTCTTGGGCACTGCCCTTGGTGGTAAAGTGTGAGATGGGAGCATGCTGTGCTTCAGTAACTTGGGCAATGGCACCAAGAGAGAGTAGCTGGGGAGAAGGAAGGTGGTAACAGACAGACATCCGGGAAGGTAGGGATAAGGTAGAACTTGACCTTGTCTAAGAGAAGGATATAGATCAAAATCATCACCTTCTACCATCAATTCACTCTATCACCAAGGCCCTATGGGCAGGGCTGTTCTCCTCTCTTCCATTTTCATTTCATTAAGACTTGCTTTCCCTTCTGAGGACAACACCGTCTTTAATGTTTGTTTTAACCTCATTTCATCTGTGAAAGAAGTTGGGTGAATTAAGTGAGAAAAAGAAGGCAGCTGACAACATTCCCTGTGATGTACCCTAGTTCCTTGCCCCCTCAAGAGAAGCCTTGTTGATTTTCCTTGTGACTTCCAAAATGTCTAGCTTAGCAACATAAAATATGTACTTTATAAATGTGTTGATTGTTTGATAACTGAGTAACATTTGCCAAACCACAGATAAACAAATGAAATGAGTAATAACTCATCTATTTATGGAGTGAACTTCATCATTCAGGACATGAAATAGCCTTACAGCAGCAAAGAAGCCCAGTACAATGAATGAGACCAGGACTTCTTGGCTTATGATTGTGCGTAAAGTTTCTGATTGGACTATCTTCAGTATTTCCTAGAACAGCAATTAGAGGGATGTGCTCTGGCCTGCTGATACTTCAGAGATGTCTCTACCTGTGAAGGAGGAGACACTGAAATTGCTAGATGTTTAGTATAGAGGCAGACATCTCTCTCTACATCTCTACATCTCAGGATGGTCTTCAAGGGTTAGGTGGTTTACTCTGTTTAATAAGTGAGACCATTAGAATTCTTTTAAAAAGCTGCTTAAAGACTAAAATCAGTTATCTGGAAACCTACCCGGGGCACCTAGTTTCCCAGTGATACTTTAAAAAGAAACCTTTATCGATAATAATAAGTGTTGATGAGAATGTGGAACTCCTGGGACTCTTTGCTGGTGGGAGTGTATACTAGTGCTATCACTTTGAAAAAATGTTGGTGTATCTATTATGTATACCCCCATGGTCCTACAACTCTGCATCTGGATATGCCCAGCACGCATGAGGATTTATCTTTATCAAAATACATTAAAAAATGTTGACGTCAGCTTTATTCATAACTGTCCAAACTGGAAACAACCAAAATTTTTCTATCAGCAGTAGAATGGATAAATACATTGTTGTGTATTGATGTAATAGAATGTTATATACAGCAATGAAGAAGAGCACACTGTTGACATACTAACAGCATAGAGGAATCTTACAAACAGAATGTTAAGCAAAAGTAGCCAGATGTAAAAGAACACATTATCTTTCATTTATATGAGGTTCAAGAACAAGCAAAACTCATTGTGTAAGTATAGGTCAGATAATGGTTCTTCTTTTTTTTTTTTTTAAAGCATTTTATTTTCTTTTATTTTCAGTTTAAAGTATAGTACATTGGTTAGACATTCATATAGTTTATGAAATTCTTGGCTGGAAGGGACCTTCTGGATAGCTGTAAGTGTTTGATTTAGATGGTGGTTACATCAGTGTATACATATGCAAAATTTTACTCAGCCCTTCCCTTAAGAGTTGTATACTCTACTCTGTGTAAGTTACAAAAGAGAAATTTAAAAAAGAAAAATACAAAAGAAAAAGGAAGTGCTACTCAAGTATGAGGCCGAGTAGTTTGCCCCAGACCCCTGTAACTTCTGTTTTTCTGCGGGTTAACAGACTCTTGTCCCTGAAGCTTCTTGTGAATTTTAGCTTCTTTCTCCTGCTCCCATCTTGCTCTGGGAAGAGCTCGGGTGTGGGGGTCAGGAGGCCTCTGCCAGAGTCTCTCAGTCCCACTTGCCAGCTGTTTACTTAATGAATGAGCTCATCGGGGAAGCCCATGAAAAAGGCATCTTAATACCTCCTCCACCTTTAACCCACAGGGTTTGCTGAACATCACATTAGGTACAACATGTCAAAGAATTTTGGAAAAAATCAAAAGGGCCACCCACATACCAAGAATATTATTATATTTGAACTAGATAAAATTGATAGCAGCTACTGATTTGAATCATGTAAGGTGCTGCTATCAAAGACCATGCTATAATTTTAAACAAACGGGCTATGATTTATGAATCATTTCGCTGGTTGGCCTTGGGAGGTCAGTAGCACAGGAGGGTGAGTCCTGTGTAGGGA
>NW_006431048.1:3714498-3724212 GCF_000325575.1 Pteropus alecto
TGATGAATTGTAGAAGCAGCCACTGCCAGGAGACCTGCAGGATTCAGGTGATTTACTGGGCAGCATCAGGGGTTCAGGATGATGGTTCTTTTCAAAGTGAAGCCCATGGACTAATGTGACCAAGTGACCAAGTGAACAGTCCAGGTCTTAGACAGTCCAGATCTAGTTCTGAATCTTCTGCCAAATTGTGTGTGACATGAGCAGTCAGTTCACTTTCCTGGGCCTTAGCTTTCTCATCCGTAAGATGGGGACCTAGATGATGTCGTAGGTCCCTCTCAGCTCTAATTTCCTATGCGTCTTTCCCATACAGCCAATTCGCAACTATTTCTGTAAGTATAATATATTTTAAATCCTTAATTGGCTTCTTCTTTTATGTGGCTGTTTTCTGTCCTTCCTAGTCTTCATGTTCAGGAAACGCAAATTCATTTTTGAACAAATAGATCCTTCACAACTCTGCTGTGAAAAATCAAGTTGTTTCCTAACAATTTCCATTACTCTGGATTCTCGATTATCCATCATTTTGATTATCCAGAATCTCTTTCCATCATTAGTGCAGATGACTGAGCACCACCCTAATGACACAGTCATCTCCCTGTCCCTCGGGGCTCCTTCTCTCCATTGCAGCCCCGGCCTGGCATGCCTTGCCAAGCAAAGCTGGACATTGGTAATGTTCTGTTTTGGGCCATGTTTTCCTAAGGATTGTGAGGGCAGCTCAAGCAGTGTTTTCAGAGCCCAGGGTCTGGCACCCGAGCCAGTGTGAATGCTGGTGCGAGGAGCAGAAATCCAGTGAAGAGCGAGCTGCCAGCACTGGGGAGGTGAGCACCAAGGTGCAGCATAACATACTGTGAGCTTCTTGCCTGGCCTGAGCTTTTTAAGGCCGAATGAAAATGCAGAGCCAAGGAGAAAGTAGCTCATTCTCCTCTGGCCAGCCTGGGCAGATATCTTATTTCGCACATGGCTGGACTTGCGGAAGGGAGAGAGGAGGGGTGATGGGGCCAGGAGAGGATGACTATGCAGTGTCTGGGAGGGAACCAGGCCCTAGTACTACTGCTCGGAGATTTGGGGAAAAGTCCTGTGGCACCTTTATTTTTTCTGTTCTTCTAACGACCGTTTCTGTAGGGATTTTTGTTCCTGTCTCATGTTCTACCTTCTTCTGTAGGGGTTCTGTGGGTCAGGGGCAGGAAACTAGGCCAAGTCTTGGCCTCTGAAGATACTCTTTCTCCCCTGGCATCCTCCACCTCTTTGGGGAATAGTCTTGGTTCCTGCTTCTGAGATACCTATACCCTTTTTTTCTGAAGTCAAATCCCTTTTTCTCTCGGTGTCTTCTCTGCCACTCCCTTATTTTATGTGGGAATTTGTCCCCTCATAGATGATGGCATGACTGACCACTTAACTGACCTCCACCAACTGAAGTGGTACTGCCTTTTAAGCAGGCCCCCTGAGGGGAACAAATGCCAGGATGCCACCATGTTCAAACCCTGTGGGATCTGCGTTCTGGGAACTGTTTTCCAATCTGGTGGTGCAGGTGGTTGTTTCATTTTTGTTTTTAACTTTAACTATCCTTAATGGTGACAAAATTTTGTTCTTTGAATGCTAATTTGATTTTTAGAAACAACACAGCTTCATTTGGGGAAATCTAGGGAAGAGGGAACCAAATCTGGGCAAGCTGAGTGATGGTGTTTTTAGTATTAAAAAAAGAAAAGGCAAGGTTTGCCTGTGAAGTAATGACATAATTTGCTTGTTTATATTTTAAAAGTGATAGTGAGGGCTGTTTCTAAGAGGAGACGAAAAATGTTTTTGACATCTGCTGGGCTAAGCATAGAGCCCAAGGGGGCAGCTATACGAACAGCCCCCATTTCTGTTTGGTGGGGGAGGCCATGGGGGTTGCCTGTGGGTCTGAGGCATTATGGGAGCCCAGGGCACTCTCTGTAGGAGTGGGACTGCAGACCCACTCCTGCGCCTTGTGGGGAGGGAGGGTTGGATAAAATTGGGGCTATTGACAAGTCCCCTATAGACCTATTTTCAGATGTTGTTGGGGCGAGAGATTGAATAATGAAAGATTCTGCATTAGGGAGGATTGTCTGATGCCAAGAGAGCCCACCCTGAGCTGGCGGACCTGCCTGGATCCACAGGAAGGAAGAATTTGAGAGGGAGCAGGGATAGGACAATGTGTTCCTAATGTAATTCATTTGGCCTCAATCAAGTTGTTTGAAAGAGTTGGGATCTAGGCTGTGAGTGGCCCTTGGGGGACAGTCTGGTTCCCAAGGACCCAGATTGTTTTTCAGGACAGTGATTGAAGGCATTGGGAATGTTGTGATGGCTGCTGAAAAGAACTCTAGCCCAAAGCTGTGAACAGCCAGAAGGTTTTACTTTGGCAGGGCGAGGTCCTTGGTGATGAATTGAGTTGGGGCATTGTAACACATTAGTCCAGCCGCTGAGCTCAGAGTCAGCAAGAGACCTAGTTTGGGGAAGGGAGGGAACTGATGCAGAATGAACATCTACTGTATACCAGGCATTTACATACGTCATCTTATGTAAGATGGACATTACGATCCCCATTTTACAGATTAGAAAACAGAGGCACAGAGAGTGAAGCCACTTCCTCTGATCTCCTCACTCCCTCTCCCTTCTCAGTTGCCTGCACACACATGCAGCCTTTGCACTGACTGCACTGCATTACAATTATTTACCCACTCCTAGAGATTTTAATGGAATTGGTCTGGGATGGGGCCAGGCTTTGCTGTTATTTTAAAAGCTCCCCAGGTAACTTTAATGTGCAGCCAATACTGAGAACTGCTGGTCTAGATTGTAGCTTTTTTGGTTTTTGTGTATCCTCAGGGCCTAGATCAGTGGTCCTCAAATTTGAGTGTGCATAAGAATCACTTGAAGAGTTTCTCAAAACACAAGTTGCTAGTTCCACCCTCAGAGTTTCTGATTCAGCAGCTTTGGGGTCGACTTGAGCATTTGTATTTCTAACAAGTTCCCTGGTGCTGCTGACACTGTTGGCGTCAGGACTACACTTGGAGAGCTCTTAGAACAAGAGTAGGTCCTCAGTAAATGCTGATTGAATCCGGTACATCACCAAATTGCCCAAGGATTTGAACCCTAGCCTGTATGGTAGCAAAGCCCACCCTTTTACCATGACACTAGGCCAACTCTCAGGGAGTCTGGGAGACGAGTGCGGTGGGCCTGATGTCTACTTAACTTCGGGGAGGAGGGTAGAGTTTGTTGGTCTTTACAGTCTCCTCACAATACCAGTTTCCTATCAAGAAACTTAGTAGCCATTGGAGGCCCAGAAATTCTGGGTAAAGGTTCAAGGCAGCTATGAAATCCTAGAGTTGTAACCCAGGATACAGACTCCTGGTGTAGAGTGTGACCTGGGAAAGGATGGTCATGGATGCGCACGTCTCAGAGAGTTTGTTATAAATCTGGTGACACTGCTTTAAAGTTACACCTTGTTTGCGCTCCATAGGAAAGTCAGAAGACTCTAGTGATAGGAACATGGCTTAGTGATGTCAGAGGTTGGGGAGTGGGGTCCCGAGCCACCCTAGATGTGTAGGGAGGGGAAAGGGTTGGTGGGGCAGAGGGGCTATTGAGAGTTTGGATAACTGGAAGGGATGTTTTAGGTCAGAGCAGGAGTGGAGTGTTAGGAGGGGAAGGAGAGAACTTTGATGGTGAGTGTAGCAGGGGACATGGGGAGGTTCCATTTTCCTTCTGGAGGGATGTGCTTGAATACCTGGAGTCACCCGTTTTGCTGAACAATGAATAATTTTTAAAAAGTCACCCTAAAACAAATCTTCACTTAAGTGCCTACTACGTGTACAACACCATTCTAAATGCTGTGTGGAGCATCCAAAAAAATTAATGATAAAATGCAGAGTATGATGTGTCAAACGGTTGGTGCAGACGGCAGGTCTGCAAGAGGGAGGGAAGAGTCCTGTTGGCTGTGTGGTTGGAGAAGGCTTTGCGGAAGGTGAGTCTGCTCGTTCGGGAAGTCGTCCGGAGTGTGGGATGTAGTGATAATGGAACGAGGGAAAGTATGGGGCACAGCTCCTGATGTGCGAATAACTCATTCTGGGTACTGTGGATATTTGTGGGGGAGCAACAGCAAAGGTGTGATTGGAAAGAGAAAACGACTGTAAGACACCTTGTTCTGAATTGTTGTTTTATCTCTTTCTCAAAGCATGAGAGCTAGGATCATTGGGGACCACCCCAAGGACCCCCACCTCCTAGCACTCGGTACTGATTACTTCTTAAAAGAATATCTCCAAGGAGTCCTCATAGCAAAATTTCATTTTTACATTTCCCAGAAATATTGAAGATAGGGAGGAGGGGAGAAAAGCTCTCCCCTTTTAGAGATAGAAGACTGAGATCTGCGGAAGAGAAAGAGTGAAAAATGGTGCTCTGGGCATAAGTTGGATGCAGGGGTTATCGCAGATGGCTGTCCGAATGGAATGGTGTCTCTGAGGGCAGGGATGAAGGGCACAGTCTTGCCTGAATAGCACTGGAATATGGATGCTTGGTCCTCGGGTTTGCTGTGTAATTTGTGTCTGTGAGGCTGGGGAGGTCAGAACAGCCCTAGCCAGAGCATAAGGCCTCAGACATCTCCCAGTGGCCCCTGCTGGCTAGTATCTCAAGGTCTACAGGGCCTATCCTGGGTGCTGTGTCTTGGTGCTATGGTTTCAGGAGTCCCCTCCCACAATTCATGCCACTTCTCATCTCTGACAGCCTTCTCTCTGTCCCCATCCCCACCTCTGGGCCCAGTGGGAGCTGGGCATTTAATCAGAACTGCAAAGTCCTTTCTCCCTGTTGGATTGCCCATTAGACAGTGACTTATCTAGCCGTTGGAAGGACCCACTGTTTCCCACTCCCCCTGTCGGAACTATTCATGGATTTCCCAACTTTGAAATCAGCCTGATGTGACTGAAGGACGGGAAAGGGAGGATGTCTGTGCTCTACTCCATCAGTGGCATCACCCACGAGTATTTATCCAAAAAGGAGTGTTCTGTTGCCTTGGCAACTTCCTTGCATGAGTTCTGGTGCTTAGAATATCTAACGAATCTCCATGTTTCATGCTCAATGGGCAGAGTTGGATGAGCAGATCACAGGGTAAATATCAATGATCAGGGCCTGAACTAATGATTAAAAGGGTGACCAAGACAGCATATAAGAAACCGCTGAGGTCACAAAGGCTTTACTCCAGTCTTCCCTTCTCTTGTCTTCTCTCCTTCTACCTTTCTTTGCATAGTCACATCTCTCCCTTCTGTGAAGTTCCTGAGGTCTCTTGGTTATCTTCGTGTATCACTCAGTCACCGACATGAACGAGGGTGCCCATAAAGGTCACTGTTCTCCTGGGGGCTGAGGGGAAGTGTTGGGTACAGAGGGAGGAGGAGTCAAGGACCAATATATGACTCTTCATCATGGCTTTGGTCGTCAGTGAGCTCCCTGTTTGATGGGGAAGTGTCGTCTTCACCACCTCCATAGCACTTCTGCTGAGAGGAAAGGAAAGACATTGGCGTGAGGGAGCCCAAAGGTTGGGGGTGTAGTGTTCTCTGATGTTGTTTATCTATGTGTGTATTGTGGTATACAAAATACAGATGCGAGGTGATAGAATGACAACATTACAAAGAAAATTGGTGCAGGTTGAGCAATGGCGGCTCAGGGAGGGTGTAGGAGGGGCTGGTGAAGCTGGCCCAGAAGAGGAACCTCCCTCTGTGGCAAAGAAGTGCTCTCCTCTCAGGCTTCATTGGTGGAAATGTTTTCTATGGTGATCCGGTCCTCTGTGAGAACGTCTCCTTGGATACGGGAGACCAGAGTGGTGGAAGCAAAGGGCCCTGAGGTTGAAGGCACTCCCTTTAAGTTGTTCTCTGGAGAAAACATGCTGAGCGAGTGCGTGTGTGTCAGAGTCAGGGAATATATGTTGAGTAAGTGAAGCTTCCTCAGCAGCACAACAAAGTACTGTGCCTTCTGTAGCTTCCTGTGATGTTTCTCTCTTGAGCCACACTTTGGCTGGTATTTTAATGCATTCTCTTCCGTTATCACATCTGCAGTTTATTATGCACCAGGCCTTGTGTGACAGAGGCTCTTCAGAACCACTCCTTCCTGCTTAGTGGAGAACTGCGGGACAGTGGTCCCCCTCCTTGTCTTGTTAGAGATGGGACGAGCGAGGAGAGGAGAAAGGCAGAGTTTTGGAGCACAGAGAGGAAGAATGTGAGAGTTGTTCCAGCAGGGCACCTGGGGTTCCCTCACGCAGGGGTTTCAAGAGAGGTGGGGGCATCTCTTGAGTGAGGTGGAGCCCTGGGGTTTGGATATTAGACGATCTTGGGTCATCTTTGAAGGAATAGTTTCAAGAGAGCATTGGTGGCACAAGGAAAGCATAGCTGGACAACAAGAGGAAATTTCTGCAGCATCTGGAAGTACTTATTGGCTCTAACCTCAGTCTCTGCTGGTGCACCTTGATCCCTTCTATTTTGCTTCCATAGGAGAGGGGCGATGGTTTTTCTGTGGTGCTTTGTGATGCCCTCTGGAGAAGTACTGCCTGCTGACTCTCATATTGTACACCCAAGGTCCCACATTATCACATGGTAATTCCAGCCAGCAGGGTTATCTCTCCTATGACCCCTCTTTATTCAATGATCAGGGCTGATCCCTGGTGAAGCTGTGAAACTCGCTCTTCTAGGTCCTTTTGTCCTCTCTTCTCTAACTCATTCCAACAGCCTCCCCAAATAGGATCAGTGATCTCAACTCAAAAATGGCCCCTTCTTCCTCTCCAGCACATTAGAACTCTTGCTCCCCCAGGCAGCTCATAAATTAGTGCACATTTTGTTACTTATGATTGGTAACAGCTCAATGGGTTATTCCTCATGGAATATTTGTTATTTAAAAGAAGGTTGTTAAGCTAAGAAATAAATCTCTAATGGTAGAATTTTAACTGCCGCTGAAAGTCAGGTGGATGTGATATTTTGGGGACCCTGGCACAGATTTGTAGAAGAGCAGTTATAGCCTCCCTCTGATATATATCTGTCAGAATTTATTATGAGCAAGATTTCAGTTCACGGTGTCCCAAATCCAACTTAAGGGGAAACATGATCAGCATTTGGCAGGTGGAAAGAGAAACTGACTCATTATTTGTGCTATCCCAGAGAGTATAACTAGGACTTCTGAGTAGATAGTAATGAAAAAAGAAAAAAAAAAAACTGCTCTGGGGTGGGGATGGAAGGAACTAACTTTTAACCCATGCTGTCTGTATGCCCTGTACTATGCCAGGCACTTAACACTTGTCTTATTTACTCTTCAGAGAGGTTGAATAACTTGCCCATGCTCACTCAGATGGAGCAACTGTGATTCTTACCCAGATCTTTCTGATTCCAAAATCTTATCCCTTGTCTCTATACCAAGATTCTGGGTGAGGTCTCCTGTGATTCCCTGTTCTTGGCAAAGGCCGGCGATCCATCACTAGAGCACAGAAAAGGTTCCTGCTCGGAGCAGGAAGTGGACTTCATTCCTCCAGGCTTGAGAGCTTCGATGGCTCTGTGTATGGGAATAATTAAGAGTTGACTCAGGGATTCCGTTTCCATTCTACTTGTGACTTCTCTTATCAGGACATACAGTTCCTAACTCACAGAGTAGCTGTCCTGCCTTCCCTGGGGGCTTAAGGAGCAGGGGAAGGCTCATCTCACTCTGGGAGATGGGTGAACCCACCTTCCCTCTCTCAGCCTCAAGTTTCCTTTTCCTGAGTTTGTGATTCAGGATTTCTTCATTTGGATATCCTAGTGGAGCCTTAGACAGAATGTCTAAAATGGAACTAATGAACATAATCACCACCCTCCCTCAAAATTATTTTTTGCTGGGCTTCTCTAGTTCTGAATATGGCATTATCATTCTCTTGGTTTAAAGTTTTAGTTAACTTTGATTCCCTGCCCCCCTTTTCCTGCTCCCCAGTCACTAGGACTTTTCTGTTCATCTTGAAATATCCAGGAAACTAGTCATTCCCTGCCATCCTCAGGGCCAGCCCCTAGTTCAGATCCTCCTCATCCCATGACTGCTAGTTCCTTCATTGGCCTCCTGAGTGTTGCTGGTTTCCTTTACTTAAATCCCTCTTTAACTGTGTCTTTCCCCAGCTCAAGCACAGTTGGTGGTTTCTCAGAGCCTTCTGGCTAAGGATCAGACTCCTCACTCTACCAGCCAAGGCTCTCCAGTCTTGCCCAATCTGGTCTGGACTGTTTCCCACCAGCCCTCTTTTCTACCACAGAGAACATATCTCCTGCTTTTTCTCCCATGGATGAGGTTTTTCCTGTCCCAAATATCCTTACTTTGCTT
Organism: Pteropus alecto; assembly: GCF_000325575.1. Taxonomy (NCBI): domain Eukaryota; kingdom Metazoa; phylum Chordata; class Mammalia; order Chiroptera; family Pteropodidae; genus Pteropus; species Pteropus alecto. The sequence goes on from NW_006431048.1 coordinate 3,722,818, forward strand.
TCATTCTCCCCAGTCACGCCCCCCTGGGATCCTTTAAAGCCCCTGTCCACTCCCCTTCTTCCACGGTATCTCCTGTGGCCACCAAAACTGGTAGCAAGACTTCCCCCACTTTAACTGTACTATGACACTTTTTTTTTTAACTTCTTTGACACTTTTTGTCACATTTCACTAATTGTTAATTTTCACATTTTATCACCCTGTTTGCAAATTAATTCTGGGTGAGGACTATTTTATACACCCTGTTCCACAGCATTTAGCACAATGCAGATTATTGGTTAGGGGATTCCCTTGTTCTACTTCTTTCTGCTGACCACAATCTCCTTTCCCTCACAGCCGCATCCTTGCCCCCAGAAAATTTCCCTTGTTAATCCTGGCAATTTTTCAGTTTGTCCATGTCTCTGTCCAGGCTGCTTCCCCTAGGCCACCTCAGACCCCTGTTCCTATATAAATGTTACCATCTTAGAGAAGCAACGGGATCCAGGTATGGAGCCAGGTGGATCTGGGTTTGAATCTTGGATCTGCTCCTTACTAGCTGTGTGGCTTTGAGCAAGTTACTCAACCTCCCTGAGAGGCTCAGCTTTTTAAATTCTGAAAATAATTTATTATGAGGTAAAGGTACATAGTGGGTCCTCAATAAACATTAATCTCCTGTCCCAATTCCATCCTTAAATCTTCCCTCTTCCATGCAGCCCTTCCTGAATATTCCATTTGATACTCAACTCTGCTCCCACTGACTTCCTATCGTGTCAAAGACTTGGGCATGTCAGACCTGGAAGGATTGCTTAGTTTAAGTCTTTCATTTTAGCCATCAAGAGGCTGAGGTCCAGAGACCTCCAATAACTTGCTACATGCTGCCCAGAGCCCATGGGCAGCTGAGCAGACCTGAGTCCAAGCAGGTGTCCATCAGTACTATGCCGTCCTTCGTGTGGCCACTACAACGTGTGCCCTCCCTTAGCCCAGGACTGTCTCCACCCCCACAACATCCTGCACTGTGTAGAATGAATGAATATGGAGGATGTGCTTAATAAATGATGGACTGTTTCTGTGTGTGTGTGTCTTACTGCCCTGCTGGACTGTATGTTCTCCCAGACAGGGACTTTCCAGCCTTTATGCTGTTCTTTGTTCCCTTTTGGTATTCAGTATAGACCTGGTTATAATAACTGAAGGTTAATTTCAGGCCCAAGAACACGAATTTTTGCAATTGGGCAGGAAGTCTTCTCCGTGGTCTCTAGGGCTATCCCCACAATATTCTGTCTACCTCTGGCGAGCATGATTCTATGCAGTGTCCATCTGTGAGCAGCTCTAGGGGAGAGGCCTGTATGTGTAGCTGTGGTGCTCTCTCTGTGCACTGCTTTGCCTCCCACTCTGTACTTCTCTGGCCTCCCCCTGCTTCCA